>NC_057726.1:63270458-63308967 GCF_004010195.1 Chiloscyllium plagiosum | reverse complement strand
GCAATATTCCAACAGTGGCCTAACCAATGTCCTGTACAGCCGCAACATGACCTCCCAACTCCTGTACTCAATACTCTGACCAATAAAGGAAAGCATACCAAATGCCTTCTTCACTATCCTATCTACCTGCGACTCCACTTTCAAGGAGCTATGAACCTGCACTCCAAGGTCTCTTTGTTCAGCAACACTCCCTAGGACCTTATCATTAAGTGTATAAGGCCTGCTAAGATTTGCTTTCCCAAAATGCAGCACCTCACATTTATCTGAATTAAACTCCATCTGCCACTTCTCAGCCCATTGGCTCATTTGGTCAAGATTCTGTTGTAATCTGAGGTAACCTTCTTCGCTGTCCACTACAATTTTGGTGTCATCTGCAAACTTACTAACTGTATCTCTTATGCTCGCATCCAAATCATTTATGTAAATGACAAAAAGGGCCCAGCACCGATCCTTGTGGCACTCCACTGGTCACAGGCCTCCAGTCTGAAAAATAACCCTCCACCACCACCCTCTGTTTTCTACCTTTGAACTAGTTCTGTATCCAAATGGCTAGCTCTCCCTGTATTCCGTGAGATCTAACCTTGCTAACCAGTCTCGCATGGGGAACCTTGTCGAACACCATATAGCTCACATTTACCGCTCTGCCTTCATCAATCCTCTTTGTTACTTCTTCAAAAAACTCAATCAAGTTTGTAAGACATGATTTCCCATGCACAAAGCCATGTTGACTGTCCAAGGACTTATCAGTCCTTGCCTTTCCAAATACTTAATACTTAATAAAACAAGGACTCACAGTGTTGGAGATAACATGTTAGCATGGATAGAGGATTAGCTAATGAATAGAAGACAGACAGTATGGATAAGGGACATATTTTCAGACTGACAGCCTGTAACTAGTGGTGTGCCACAGGGGTCAGTGTTGGGGCCACCTTTATTTACAATACGTAACAATGACTTGAACAAGGAAAGTGAATGTACTGTCATCAACTTTGCAGATGAGACAAAAATAAATGGGAAGGAAAGTGCTGAGGATGACACAAAGAATCTCTGGTGGGATATGGCAAGGTTAAGTGAGCGGGCAAATACTTGGCAGATGGACTATCATGTTATGCACTTCGGCAGGAAGAGTAGAGCAGCTGAATATTATTTAAATGGAGAAAGACTACAGAACAATACAGAAGGATTTGAGAGTCATTGTCCATAAATCAGAAAAGACTAGCATCCAAGTTCAACAGGTCATGGAGAAGATAAATGCAAAGGTAACCTTTATTTCAAAAGGAAAGAACTATAAAAATAGGGATGTCTTGTTAAAATTATTCAGGGTATAGTCAGAATACTGAGTATGGTTTGGGCTCCTTATCTAAGGAAAGATGCACTGGCATTGGAGGCAGGCCAGAGAAGGTTCACTCGGTAGATCCCAGGTATGGAGGTATTTTCTTATAAGGAGAGGTTCAGCGGTTGAACCTGTACATGGTGGAATATAGAGAATAAGAGGCGACCTTATTGAACCATATTTCTTAAGTAGCATGACAGGGGAGATGTGGAAAGGTTGCTCCCCTCAGGGCGTAATCTCAGAGCAAATAGCCTTCCAGTTAAGGCAGAGATGAGCAGGAATGTTGTCTCTCAGAGGGCTGTGAGTCTGTGGAATTCTTCATCACCAGGGCTGTTGAGGCCAGGTCATGAAGCATATTTAATGCTGAAATAGATTGTTAATCAGTCAGGGATTCGAGGGTTTTGGGAAAAGGCAGGGAAGTGGAGTTGAAGATTGGCTGATCATGGGAATGGGAGTAGACTATTCAGCCAGCGAACCTGCTTTTCCATGTAATCCAGTTGTAGCTGATCAAACCCGCCTGTTACCCACATGATCTGCACAACCCCCTACCGTGTAGAAGCAAAAATATAACAATCTCTACTTTAAATATGCTGAACAACTGAGCTTCTTCTGGGGTTGACAAATCCAAGATTCACCACCCTCCATGTCTAATATACCATTTTCCTCATCTTGGTCCTCATGGTATGATTAGATTCCCTACAGTGTAGAAACAGGCCCTCTGAACAGAACCTCCGAAGAGTAACCCACCCATAGCCATTCCCCAACATTTACTCCTGACTAATGCACCGAACACACTGAAGAAGGGCTTATGCCCGAAACGTCGATTCTCCTGCTCCTTGGATGCTGCCTGACCTGCTGCGTTTTCCAGCAACACAGTTTTCAGCTCTGATCTCCAGCATCTGCAGTCCTCACTTTCTCCTACCTAACACTACGGGCAATTTAGCATGGCTAATTCACCTGACCTGCACATCTTTGGACTTTGGGAAGAAACCGGAGCACCCGGAGGAATCCTATGAACACGGGGAGAATGTGCAAACTCCACACAGACAGTCACCCAAGGCTGGAATTGAACCCGGGTCTCTTGCGCTGAGAGGCAGCAGTGCTAACCACCGAGCCACCGTGCCACCCTCACTTAGTTTTACATTTTATCCTTGGTTCTAGTCTCCTCCTCCTCAAAGGACAGTTGAATTCCCATTTTAAGAGAGCATTTGTGGGGTATTGGGGAAAACGTATGGACATTGGATCATGCTTTCAAAAGCTTGTTATATGTACAATGGGGCTGATGGCCTCCTTCTGTACTATATGATTTTGTCATCCTACAAAGCCAAGGATACAATTTTAAAGCAGTCTTAACCACATATCCTACCACTGCCAAAAATCTGTGCATTTTCTAAGCTATACTGTTGAATGTGAAGTGCTTGCCTAAATTAAACATCTAAAGTTTGCTGGATAAAGAGGGATTGTAGAACAGATACTGGAGTACAGAGGAAATATCTGTGTGCAAAAGGGAGCTTTGGAAAGAATGATTTGCTTTTGTACACCATCTTTCACCACTTCAAGAAGCTCTTTAAAGATCCCACCATGCTGTTTCTCCCTGGAGCCAATCATTACTCTGAACCAACATCATGGAAACGGATGCAGTGATCATCATCACATTGCTGTTTAATGGTTGTTGTCTCCTACAAGGTGGATTCCCAATTCCTATGACCTCATCTCACCTGTAAAGCGCTTCCGGACATGTGATACCATAAAGGATGCTGTAGAACTAGACACTTATTCTTCCCGAATGATGTCCTAGCCAAGGCCCAAGTGGTCAAACCAAGATTTGTGCACATACAAGGTCTCATAATTGGACTCAGTATCCCGAGAAAGCCAACTGACTCTAAACAGCCATTGTACCCTGAACGACTTGAAATTTTCACAGTTAAGAAACAGGTGCATGTATTAGAGTCATAGAGATGTACAGCATGAAACAGACCAGATATCTCAACCCAATCTAGTCCCTCCTGCCAGCACCCGACTCATATCCCTCCAAACCCTTCCTATTCATATACCCATCCAAATGCCTCTTAAATTAGATTAGATTAGATTAGATTACTAATTAGATTAAGTAATCTAATCTAATCTAAACTAATCTAATCTAATCTAATCTAATCTAATCTAATCAAACCCTTCCTATTCATATACCCATCCAAATGCCTCTTAAATGTCGCAATTGTACCAGCCTCCACCACTTCCTCTGGCAGCTCAAGTTTTTTTTTGTCAAATTTTGTTGGTTTGATTGAGTTGTTCATTGTATTTCTTATTGTCTGCCAATTAAAATAATTACTAGAATGTTTAAGCATTTAAACTTGGGAATCACCAAGTGCAGGTAAATGAGATTAGTGTTTGTTGGTCAGTTTCGGCCCAAGGGCCTGTTTCTATGCTGTATGACTCTATGATTTCTATGAAAAAGGTCAAATCTCCAGTTTCCCTAATGGTGTTAAGGTCTTTCTGACCACGGCCGTCCTTTCCAGAGAGTAACCCCTTTTCGCCACTCCTGGCAACTATTTGTAAACCTGCAATTAGAACAAACCAACTAGTTCCACATTAATGTCTGATCATGGCTTTTTCTGGATCTTGATTGGTTGAACGTTGAGCTGACTGTGCAAGTGGGATTGATGTAAGTGTGTGTGTCTGTCTGTCTGTGTGGGGGTGTGTGTATGCATGACAGTCAGTGAGTGTATGTGCGTATGTATGTGTGATTATGTGAGAGTGAGTGAGCATATGTATGTGTGTACGTGTGAGTAAGTGAGAGAGCGTGTGTGTCTATATGTGAGTGAGTGTGTGTATTTGTGAGAGTGAGTGTATGTGTGTAAGAGCATGTGTATGTGTGAGGGTGTGTATATGTATGTGTGAGTGAGAGCCATCTGAAATCCGGGACATTTTCAGTGAGGAAACAGAGCAGGGAGGATTGGAGCTGACGGCCTATGGGCTCCACACTGAGGGCAAATCACATTGCACTGGGTGTGTGCCTGTGTGTGAGAGAGAGTGTGTGTGTGTGTGAGAGAGAGTGAGTCTGTGTGTGTATTTGTGTGAGACTGAATGAGTGTGTGTGGGTGAGTGTGTGCGTGCGTGCGCTTGTGTTTGTGTGAGAGTGAGTGTGTGTGTGAGTGAGACTGAGTCAGTGTGATAATCCCTCGGAATGAGAATAAAGCTTGTTCATAGCAAGGACTGGTGTGTGTAGTCTGCTAACCCACACTGGGAGACTATCGTGCTGCATTCACTACATCGTCCTGGCCTGTTCTTATCATCCGCCAGTGAGCATTTCAGAATGACTTACAGATCAACAAGCCTACGCTACCACCTCCAAGTTCCCCTTCCCAGCCACATGCCATTCTGATTTTGAGATCTATCGCTGTTCTTTCACTGTCGCTGAGTCAGAATTCTAGTACTCCCTGCATAATAGTATTATGGGTGTACCCACACTATATGGACAGCAGCGATTCAATAACTTCTCCAGAGCAATAAAGGTTGACCCAGCCAGCGACACCCACATCCCACAAATTAATTGTTTAAAAATAGCTCCTTCTATGACCAAGTGCTGGGGTTTGAATGTTACCCAGTGTGCCATCAGTGGAATTTGCTTTGAATCATAAGCAAGTAAATACATTGGGATTAACAAACAACTCCCTGAGTGTATTTGCACTTCCCAGTGTTCTATAAATACATACACCTGAATGTATTTGTCAAATTTGCATTTAAAAGAAAATCCACCCTGATTTTGTAAGAATAAAACTACTGAGTTAACATATAACTCAGTAAATGAAACATCCGGGTAGTTCTTGGAGTGAGGGGTAAACTGAAGTCATCTCAGATTCTCTAAGGGGAATAATCATCTGCCAAATTGCTCTTCATTGGTGTGTTGGCAAACGGACTGGCATGGAACTGTTATGGTACCAACATGCCCCCAACCTCCCCCTGTTTAACTTTCCTTCCAATGCCAAAGATTGGTTATTCAGGATGGTACAACTGCCATAAAACAGCAGCCAAGTGTCAGTAAGCAGGAAGCGAGTTTACACAGACTTACACTGGATATACAACTCTGAAACAAGCCATTCAGCCCAACCAGTCAATGCGTTTGTATTCCATTTGAGTCTGCCTCTATTTTTCATACAGTCATTAAGGACAAAAAAGGTCCTTTGGCCCATCAAATCTGCACCAATAAACCTATCCCTGTCCCACTTTCCAACTCTTGGGCCATAGCCTTGAGTGTTACAACATTTCATAGAATCCCTACATGCGACCCATCAGATCCACGCCCACAGCTCCCCCAAAGAGCATCCCACCCAGATAGGATAGCATCCTAACCCTGTAACCCCACATTTTCTGTGGTTAACCCACCGAGCCTGCACATCCCTGAACAATTTAGCACGGCCAATCCACCCTGACCTGCACATCTTTGGACTGTGGGAGGAAACCGGAGCACCCGGAGGAAACCCACACAGACACGGGAAGAATGTATAAACTCCACACCGACAGTCACCCGAGGCTGGAATCGAACCGGGGTCCCTAGCGCTGTGAGACAACGGTGCTGACCACCGAGCCACCATGCTGCCCTAGCGCTGTTTAAAGGTTGTGAGGATTTCCTGCTTCAATTAGCCTCCCAGGCAGTGCATTTCAGGCCCCCACCACCCTCAGGGTGAGTAAAAACCTTTTCCTCGGGTTCCCTTGAAACCATAAAATAATGCCGCCTTGTTATTGACTCTTTGAGCTATGTCCGATCCATCTTGTCCATGCCCCTCAGAGTTAAATCATCTCTATCAGCAACAGCCTCCAAATCCTGCAGCCTTCTTTGCTCTAAAGGATACAGCTGGAGCTCATCCCAGCCTCTCTTCATGATCTTGAACTATTATTGTGGCCTTCTAATTTCATCTCCTTGTCTAACTTCCCTTTAATTGCATCAAAGTCTCTCTGAATTCCTGATCAGATTGCTTGCTGACAATCTTATATTGATCCCCTCTCATTATGCGGTTTCTTCACAAGAGGAAACATTCTCTCTGTCTCCACCTCATCCAAACCTTTATCTCCCTCATCAACAAGTCAGTCAGCTAAAGGGAGAGGGGGGACAGGAGAAAGACAATGCCATTGGATAAGTTTCTTAAGTGTATTATTTACTAAAACGAACAGGCACATTTGGGGACTCCCTGAATTGCTTTCTGATGAGTTTGTGCTTTTCAGTAAGGAATGGGGAGCTGGCGTTGAGATGCTGCTGGTAACTTGTGATGCTCGCCGATAGATTAATTGCTGTTGGTCTGGGATAAATCAGGCACGATGAATTGCTGCACAATTAGGCACCAGTGGGTAGGGGAAGGGAGGACAGAGATTGAAGGTGACAGTTGCAATCAGGCAGAGCAGACAGGGTGTTGGAGCTGTCACGAGGGCTGGAGATAGATTGCTGGCCTCCTACCCAAGTGCTGAATCACTCAATTTCCTAAATAGTAGTTTGTGACAAGCCAGTGAGATAGAACCTACCAACCTTGACACAGCTCAATAATGGATTCCTTGAACAGGCTGCAACTAGACAGTGGCTTTCAGCTAACTGCACTTAACAGCAAATGAGAAACTCGATCCAAAGACATTTTATCACAGAGATGGACAGCACAGAAACAGCCCTTCGGTCCAACTCGTCCATGCCGGCCAGATATCCTAAATTAATCTAGTCCCATTTGCCAGCATTTGGCCCATATCCCTCTAAATCCTTCTCGCTATGAAGCGAGGTTGAGTAGGTTAGAATTGTTTTCATTAGAAAAAAGGAGATTGATGGGGGACCTGATTGAGGTTTACAAAGTCATGAAAGGTATAGACAGGGTAGATCAAGATAAGCTTTTTCCCAAGGTGAAGGATTCAAGAACAAGAGGTCATGTTTTCAAGGTGAGAGGTGAGACGTTTAAGGGGGATACACGCAGCAATTACTTTACACAGAGGGTAGTAGGTGTCTGGAACGCATTACCAGCAAGGTAGTAGAGGCAGGTACAGTAGGTTCATTTAAGATGTGTCTGGACAGATGCATGAGTAGGTGGGGAGCAGAGGGATACAGATGCTTAGGAATTGGCAGCAGGTTTAGACAGCGAATTTGGATTGGCTCAGGCTTGGAGGGCTGAAGGGCCTGCTCCTGGGCTGTAAATTGTCTTTGTTCTTTTCTTTGTAAACCATCCCATCCAAATGCCTTTTAAATGTTGTAATTGTACCAGCCTCCACAACTTCTTCTGGCAGCTCATTCCATACACGTACCACCCTCTGTGTGAAAAAGTTGCCCCTTAGGTCCCTTTCATATCTTTCCCCTCCCACCCTAAACCAATACCCTCTAGTTTTGGGCTCCCCGACCCCTTGTCTGTTTTTCCTATCCACGCCCCTCATGATTTTGTAAACCTCTATAAGGTCACCCCTCAGCCTCTGACGCTCCAGAGAAAACAGCCCCAGCCTATTCAACCTCTCCGTGTAGCTCAAACCCTCCAACCCTGGCAACATCCTTGTAAATCTTTTCTTATCAGTTTCATCCTGTACATGACATCATTTGCTCCTTGCTCAATCTGTGCAGCATCCATCTATTATTGGGAGTCAGGGTAAACAGATTCAATTGCAAATACAAAAATAAGGAAATTACACTAAACTGCTGGTAATCAATGGTGAGCTCTCAACTGGAACATTGTTGGGATCTTTACTTCTTTCAGGTCGAGATTGTGGTGCTGGAAAAGCACAGCAGGTCAGGCAGCATCAGAGGAGCTGGAGAGTCGATGATTCAGGCATAAGCCCTTCATCAGGCTTATGCCTGAAGCGTCAATTCTCCTCCTCCTCGGATGCTGCCTGACCTGCTGTGCTTTTCCAGCACCACACACTCGACTCTGATCTCCAGCATCTGCAGTCCTCACTTCGTCCTTCAGGATGGACAAGGAATGGGGGGGGAGGGGTGAGTGGGAATGTCATCTTCAATTCTTAAAAAAATGAAATCTGACCCCATGTTGCCTGGGTGTGCCAATTTCCAGTTTAACTGGGGCGAATTGGGGTCAGGTATGTAACCTGCTGTCCAGAGGGAACATGATCAACAGCTCTTGGTTGATAACAACCAATTCATTAAAGTTCTTTGAACAGCCCTTTCCAAACGCAAAACCCACGCCCCTGAAAAGCACAGGGGCAAAGCTTCAAGTATCTGCCAAACTACTCGCCATCCTGACTTGGAAATATGTCCCTGTTCCCTCTGTGTTGCTGGCTCACAATCCTGAACAGCATTGTGGTCCAAATACAGCAGCGGTTCAAGATGGCAGCTCGCCACCACCTTCTCAAGGGCAGTTAGGGACGGGCAATAAATGCCGGGCCCAGCCAGCGATACCTATGTCCCATGAAGGAATAAGACAAGTGAACTATTTCCAACAAAACAGGTCGCCCCAGACACTGAAGGAGGCTGAGAAAGTTGGTTAGAAAGTTAGGAGAATCATACAAGTTCCAGCAGCAGTCAGCTTTCCTCATTGAGAGTGACAGGTCCCATTTTCCGATTGTGAGACAGGTTTCTCGCTGGCGAGTGGCCTGTTTACATGCATTAGCTAAGTATTAATAGATCCGGATGATATCATGGTTACACAGTGTCCCGCTCTGTGACCCAACAGATAGAAATGAATTGGCAACAGTTTCCCGAAATGAATGTCAGAGTGATTATCTGATGAGCCCTGTTCGCTGCTTAGAACATAGAACATAGAACAATACAGCACAGAACAGGCCCTTCGGCCCACGATGTTGTGCCGAACATTTGTCCTAGCTTAAGCACCCATCCATGTACCTATCCAATTGCCGCTTAAAGGTCACCAAAGATTCTGACGCTACCACTCCCACAGGCAGCGCATTCCATGCCCCCACCACTCTCTGGGTAAAGAACCTACCCCTGACATCTCCCCTATACCTTCCACCCTTCACCTTAAATTTATGTCCCCTTGTAACACTCTGTTGTACCTGGGGAAAAAGTTTCTGACTGTCTACTCTATCTATTCCTCTGATCATCTTATAAACCTCTATCAAGTCACCCCTTATCATTTGCCGTTCCAACGAGAAAAGGCCTAGCACTCTCAACCTATCCACGTACGATCTATTCTCCATTCCAGGCAACATCCTGGTAAATCTTCTCTGCACCCTCTCCAAATCTTCCACATCTTTCCTAAAGTAAGGCGACCAGAACTGCACACAGTACTCCAAATGTGGCCTTACCAAAGTCCTGTACAGTTGCAACATCACTTCACGACTCTTGAATTCAATCCCTCTGCTAATGAACGCTAATACACCATAGGCCTTCTTACAAGCACTATCTTCCAGATCTTCATCAGGTACCAACATCTCAGGATACGCTCTGCGGGCAGAGACCATATGAATCTCCTCCACTCCCTGGTGCCAAAGACCCTCCGACTGGCAGGTCAGGGGCAATTGACCGGGAATGTGCAGGGAGGCTGTGTGTCTGACTATGCGCCTTCAAAGGTGGCACCAATGCCAGGATTCCCAGATGGGTATTGCATACACCTGTGGTACATGGGAGAGCTCAACACATGGGGTGCCAAAGGAGCATGATGCTTCAGTGAATTTGGAACAAGGGTGTTATGAAGTTGAAGCAGTGTACTGTACCTTTAAGAGAGGGTGAAAGCTGTTTTGCACTGAGAACTTACAGGCAACTATCATGTGACTGACGAGCTGTCGCAGAATGTACTGGAAGATTGAAAATATGTAACATTTGGCTGTAAACTAGATGCCTCAGTTATTTTGACCATCATTCAAATCTAACCAATCAGTTTAAATTATGCCCCACGATACTAAAACCCAATCAAGTTTGAATTTGTTATTTTTGACAACATCGACCAATGAGACGATCCGATGTTTGGGGATATAAAGAAGCAGGCATTTTGAGAGTTAACCAGAGAGTAAACCACCTTTGAGAGAGACTGCCATTCAAAACACTCTCTATCAAAGGTACCTTTTTCATATGAAACATCTTTGCAGCAAAAGACCAGAGACGACCCAGGGAGATCTATAGCCAGAGGAATACAGACACCAGAAACGACAGCTACTGTCTGGTTTTGAAAATCAAGTTGATGTAACTTTAATAGGGGCATTTATTGAAACAGTATATTGTTATAGAGATGGAGGAAGACCACAAACCTTTAACAGAAGGGAGGCTTACGGTTGTAAATAGTTGTTGCTTAATGTTTAATGTTTTTAGAGTTAAAGAATAAACTGATACTTTTTGTTAAAAGTGGAATTTTGGAGTTCTCTGTCATTCATGTTTTAACAGATTATGATGCAAGGTGAGCTTTTCTGCATGTTTGGTTTAATTCACAGAAGGATTCACCACTGCGCCGTAACAAGGGTGAGAGACAATAGACAATAGGTGCAGGAGTAGGCCATTCTGCCCTTCGAGCCTGCACCACCATTCAATATGATCATGGCTGATCATCCTTAATCAGTATCCTGTTCCTGCCTTATCTCCATAACCCTTGATTCCACAATCCTTGAGAGCTCTATCCAACTCTTTCTTAAATGAATCCAGAGATTGGGCCTCCACTGCCCTCTGGGGCAGAGCTTTCCACACAGCCACCACTCTCTGGGTGAAGAAGTTTCTCCTCATCTCTGTCCTAAATAGTCTACCCCCTATTTTTAAGCTGTGTCCTCTGGTTCGGCACTCACCCATCAGCGGAAACATGTTTCCTGCCTCCAGAGTGTCCAATCCTTTAATAATCTTATATGTCTCAATCAGATCCCCTCTCAGTCTTCTAAACTCAAGGGTATACAAGCCCAGTCGCTCCAGTCTTTTGGTGTAAGTAATCCCGCCATTCCAGGAATTTACCTCGTGAAACTACGCTGCACTCCCTCGATAGCCAGAATGTCTTTCCTCAAATGTGGAGACCAGAACTGCACACAGGACTCCAGGTGTGGTCTCACCAGGGCCCTGTACAGCTGCAGAAGAACCTCTTTGCTTCTATACTCAATCTCTCTTGTTGTGAAGGCCAGCATGCAATTAGCCTTCTTCACTACCTGCTGTACCTGCATGCTTACCTTCATTGACTGGTGTACAAACAAGAACACCCAGATCTCTCTGTACTGCCCCTTTACCTAAACTGATTCTATTTAGGTAGTAATCTGCCTTCCTGTTCTTGCCACCAAAGTGGATAACCAGACATTTATCTACATTAAACTGCATCTGCCATGCATATGACCACTCACCTAACTTGTCCAGGTCACCCTGTAATCTCCTAACATCCTCATCATATTTCACCCTGCCACCCGGCTTAGTATCATCAGCAAATTTGCTAATGTTATTACTAATACCATCTTCTATATCATTAATTATATTGTAAAAAGCTGCGGTCCCAGCACTGATCCCTGCGGTACCCCACTGGTCACTGCCTGCCATTCCGAAATGGAGCCATTATCACTAACTCTTTGTTTCCTGTCAGCCAACCAACTTTCAATCCAAGTTAGTACTTTGCCCCCAATACCATGTACCCTAATTTTGCTCACTAACCTCCTATGTGGGACTTTATCAAAAGCTTTCTGAAAGTCCAGGTACACTACATCTACTAGATCTCCCTCGTCCATCTTCAGAGTTACATCCTCAAAAAATTCCAGAAGATTAGTCAAGCATGATTTCCCCTTCATAAATCCATGCTGACTCTGACCTATCCTGTTACTACTGCATCCACGATTTCTCGAGCCATCTCCTTCAGTACCCTGGGATGTAGACCCATCAGGCCCCGGGGACTTATCAACTTTCAGACCTAACAGTCTCTCCAACACCGATTCCTGGCAAATATAAATTCCCTTCAGTTCAGGTCCTTCAGCCACTGTTACCTCAGGGAGATTGCTTGTGTCTTCCCCAGTGAAGACAGATCTGAAGTACCAATTCAATTCTTCTGCCATTCTTTGTTCCACGTAATATATTCCCCTGTTTCTGTCTTCAAGGGCCTAATTTTAGTCTTAACCATTTTTTTGCCTTTCACATACCTAAAAAAGCTTTTACTATCCTCCTTTATATTATAGGCCAGTTTATCTTCGTACCTCATTTTTTTCTCTGCGTATTTTCTTCTTAGTAATCCTCTGTTGTTCTTTAAAAGCTTCCCAGTCCTCCGTTTTCCCACTTATCTTTGCTATGTTATACTTTTTCTCTTTTAACTTTATATGTTGCTTAACTTCCCTCGTCAGCCACGGCCACCCATGCCTCCTCCTAGGATCTTTCTTCCTTTTTGGAATGAACTGATCCTGCATCTTCAGCATTATACACAGAAATATCTGCCATTGTTCCTCCACTGTCATCCCTACTAAGGTATTGCACCATTGAACTTTGGCCAGCTCCTCCCTCATAGCTCCATAGTTCCCTTTATTCAACAGAAATATTGTCACTTCCGATTGTACCCTCTCCCTCTCAAATTGCAGATTGAAAACATACGAAGAGAAATCTTCCAAGAAGCTCACCAAAAATGACACTTTACCCATTCCTGGGGTAGGCCAGCCCCTTGTTTTAGTTTCAATAACTTTGCTTTGGTTCCTTTGGGCCTTTCCAGAAACAAATCTCCCTGCAAAGTACTGCACTATAGAAATATGACTTTTACATCAGTTGATCTACACTCCAATGATTATGTGGAGAGATAGAAAAGGAGATTTTCCATTGGGCCGCCAGTTTATCGTCTGATAAGTCTTTTAGTTTCTCATTCTCTTCAATGTGTTCCATCTCAGAAAGGATAGAACAAGAGCCAATATTCAGACATTTTATAATAATTGATGTATAGAGTTTCCCTTCACAAGCACATAACTTCTAACCCAGCAACCACAGCTTCAGTCTGCTTATATTAAGCACAAATAAATCATCGATACAAGGCTCTGTGCACAATTAAACACGAGCAATATACAATTTACAATGTAAATGGCAGAATCATGGAGTGAGTCCACTAGAAAGCATTTTTTAAAAAGAGGAAAATTGGAAAAAGTAAACAATGTCATTTAAATTGTTGAACTCATGAATCTGGGAGGTTGTATGGTGTGTTATAGAGTTTGAAAGGGTTGAGTCAGTTTTGGTTAGTTAAGGGTTAAATTTTCAGACATATAATGAAGGTAAATGGGAACTGACTGATGTACAAAGTCAGGCTAAAAGTACAGGAGCTGCACCATCAACAAGATAGCCTTGGGTTAAATACGGACAATGTCTATGAAGGCTGTGAAAACAGCCGATAATGTGAGACATTTATGTTGTAGTGATCTGTAAGAAGATTGAAGGTTTTTGTTTTGTAATCCAGCAGACTGAGTGATAAACCTGTACATACATTTGAAATAAATGATGGTTACCTGATTTCTTAAAGTCTTCTATCAGTTTGTCACCGAAAGTGCTTCCATTATTCAATAACCTTAAAGGATTAAGTTTTAAAGATTGTGAAAATTGAAAGATCGCAGATACATGTGGAATTTCTTTGAAGAAAAGGTTTACGAGAGTGATATTGCAGATTTATGCTTTTTTAAAATACTTACTTGAAGAGACAACTAAGCTAAGTATATAGTCAGAGCCTTACTGACTGGAGGACTGATTTAGCTTGTTACAGAAAAGTTGCATGCCTGGGTTTATGGCTGAGGAAATAATGTTTTGAAACAACATTGCTATTGGTAGCCTGTCAAGAGAGAAAAAAAATTCCTTTGAGAGTCAAGAACACAGAACACGACAGCACAGTACAGGCCCTTCGGCCCTCAATGTTGTGTTGACCTTTTATCCTACTCTAAGATCAAACTAACCTACATACCCTACATTTTACTATCATCCATGTGCCTATCCAAGAGTCGCTTAAATGTCCCTAATGTATCTGACTTTACTCCCACTGCTGGCAGTGCATTCCACGGATCTACCACTCTCTGTGTAAAGAACCTACCTCTGACATCTCCCCTAAATCTTCCTCCAATCACCTTAAAATTATGCCCCCTTGTGATAGCCATTTCCACCCTGGGAAAAGGTCTCTCGCTACCCTCTCTATCTATGCTTCACATCATCTTGTACATCTTGTGGGCAGCACGGTGGCACAGTGGTTAGCACTGCTGCCTCACAGTGCCAGAGACCCGGGTTGGAGTTTGCACGTTCTCCCCGTGTCTGCGTGGGTTTCCTCCGGGTGTTCCGGTTTCCTCCCACAACACAAAGATGTGCAGGCCAGGTGAATTGGCCATGCTAAATTGCCCGTAGTGTTAGGTAAGGGGTAAATGTAGGGGTATGGGTGGGATACGCTTCGGTGGGTCAGTGTGGACTTGTTGGGCCGAAGGGCCTATTTCCACACTGTAATGTAATGTAATCTAATCTCTATCAAGTCACCTCTCATCTTTCTTCGCTCCATTGGGAAAAGCCCTAGCTCCCTCAACCTTTTTCATAAGCCATGCCCTCCAGTCCAGGCAGCATCCTGGTAAATCTCCTCTGCACCCTCTCTAAAGCTTCCACATCCTTCCTATAATGAGGTGACCAGAACTGAGCACAATATTCCAAGTGTGGTCTAACCAGGGTTTTATAGAGCTGCAGCATAACCTCTTGGCTCTTAAACTCAATCCCCCTGATAATGAAGGCCAACACACCATACGCCTTCTTAACAACTTGGTGGCAACTCTGAGGGATCTATGGATGTGGATCCCAAGATCCTCTGCACTGCCAAGAATCCTGCCTTTAACCCTGTAATCTGCATTCAACTTTGATCTTCCAAAGTGAATCACTTCACACTTTTCCAGGTTGAACTCCATCTGCCATTTCTCAGCCCAGCTCAGTATCCTGTCAATGCCCTATTGCAACCTACAACAGCTCTCCACACTATCCACAACTCCTCCAACCTTTGTGTCATCTGCAAATTTACTAACCCACCCTTCCACTATCTCATCCAAGCCATTTATAAAAATCACAAAAAGCAGAGGTCCCAGAACAAATCCCTGCAGAACGCGACTGGTCACTGAGCTCCAGGCTGAATATTTTCCATCCAGCACCACCCTCTGTCTTCTATGGACTGGCCAATTCTGTATCCAGGCAGCCAGATTTCCCTGTATCACATGTCTGCTTACTTTCTGAATGAGCCTACCATGGGTAAACTCTTCAAACGCCTTGCTAAAATCCATGTACACCACATCCACTACTCTACCTTCATCAACATGTTTTGCCACATCCTCAAAGAATTCAATGAGGCTTGTGAGGCATGACCTGCCTCTCACAAAGCCGGGGAGAAAGTGAGGTCTGCAGACGCTGGAGATCAAAGCTGAAACTTTATTGCTGGAACAGCACAGCAGGTCAGGCAGCATCTAGGGAACAGGAGATTCGACGTTTCGGGCACATGCCCTTCTTCAGGAATCACAAAGCCGTGCTGACTATCGCTAATCAAGCTATTTCCAAATAATCATAAGTCCTGTCTCTCTGATTTCTCTCCAATAGTTTTCCCACCACTGAAGTAAGACTGCCTCGTCTCTAATTCCCAGGGTTATCCCTATTTCCTTTTTTGAACAAAGGAAAACATTTGCCACCCTCCAATCATCTGGTACTACTCCAGTAGACGGTGGATCATCGCCAAAGGCACAGCAATCTCTTCCCTCACTTCCTGTAGTAACCTTGGATATATCCTGTCTGACCCAGATGACTTATTTATCCTCATGTTTTTCAAAATTTCCAGCACATCCTCCTTCTTAACATTAACCTGTTCAAGCATATCAGCCTGTTTCATGCTGTACTCACAAATGACAAGGTCCCTCTCACTAGTGAATACTGAAGCAAAGTATTCATTAAGGATCTCCCCTACCTCCTCTACTCCAGGCAACAAGTTCCCTCCACTATCACTGATTGGCCCTACCCATCCTCTTGTTCCTCACATAAGTGTTGAATGCCTTGGGGTTTTCCTTAATCCTACCCGCTAAAGTTTTTCCATGCCCCCTTCCAGCTCTCCCAAGTCCATTCTTCAGTTCCGTCCTGGCTACCTTGTAACCTTCTAGAGCCCAGTCTGATCCTTGCCTCCTCATCCTTAAGTAAGCTAACTTCTTCCCCTTGACTAGATGTTCCACATCCTTCGTCACCCATGGTTCCTTGACCCTACCATCCCTTCCTTGCCTCAGTGGGACAAACCTTGCAGCAAGTGCTCCCTAAGCAAACTCCACATTTCTGTGGTGCATTTCCCTGAGAATATCTGTTTCCAATTTATGCTCCACAGTTCCTCTCTCATAGCATTGTAATTCCCTCTCCCCCGATTAAATACTTTCCCATACTGTCTGCTCCTATCCATCTCCAGGACTATAGTAAAGGTCAGAGAATTGTGATCACTATCACCAAAATTCTCTCCCACCGAGAGATCTGACACCTGCCTGGTGTCAAGCACCAAATCCAATATGGCTTCCTCTCTAGTTGGCTTATCTACACATTGAGTCAGGAATCCTTACTGGACACACCTGACAAAGTCCGCTTCATCCAAACTATTTGCACTAACGAGGTTACAATCATTATTAGGGAAGTTGAAGTCACCTATGACAACAACCCTGTTAGTCTTGCAAATTCCAAAACTTTCCTCCCAATCTGCACCTCTGTGTCTGTGTTGTTATTTGGAGGTCTGTGAAAATTCCCAATAAAGTGACTGCTCCTTTCCTGTTTCTGACTTCCACCCATAATGACTCAGTAGACAAACCCTCCTCAACGAACTCCCTTTCTGGAGCTGTTTTACCATCCCTGATTAGCAATGCCACTCCCTCACCTCCTTTACCTCCCCCCTCCCATTCCTTTTGAAACATCTAAACCCCGGAGCAACCATTCCTGCCCCTGTGATATCCAAGTCTCTGTAATGGACACCAAGTGGGAGAGTGGAAGAATCTGATACTGCAATTTTCCCAAGAAGCTTCTGGAAGAGTTCTGATATCTCCTCGGTGCATCGGAAAAGATTCCCATGATAGCCACATGTGTCTCATGAAAACAGCCTGTGAGTGCAGCATATCGGACTGAATGTTACTGCAAATCAGGGAAAATGTGATACTTTACAGGGAATTTCCTGGAGCGTTTCTCTTTGTGGGCAGGTTTTCTCACACGGCTCACCTCATTATGTATTCACGATGAGTCTATGGCACTTCACTCATGCTATTATACACACAGCAATGGCGCAAGTGCCTACCAATGCCAGGGCCTCCCAGAATTCCTTGCACTCATGGGTACCATTTTTAAACCCCAGCCATGCATCCGGTCAGCTGCTTCCAATGTACTATGTACAAGGGGCTACTATGTACAGTGCATATATTAGGAAGGGATTACTAAAGAAAAGCTTGAGTCACATAGATGAAATGGGTGGGACTTTAACAGTTAACAAATAACAGTTCATATTTACACATGTGAACAAATCAGGTTACAACAGCAGATCAGAGGCTAGGAATACTGCAGCAATTAACTCCCCTCCTGACTCCCCAAAGCCTGTCCACCGTTTACAAGGCACAAGCCAGGAGTCTGATGGAATACTCCCCATTTGCCTGGATGGGTGCAGCTCCAACAACACTCAAAAAGCTGGACACCATCCAGGATAAAGCAGCCCACACAAATGGCAGCACATCCACAAGCATCCACTCCCTCCACTACTGATGCTCAGGAGCAGCAGTGTGTACTATTTAAAAGGTGCACTGCAGAAATACACCAAAGATCCTCAGACAGCACCTTCTAATCCCACGCCCACTTCCATCTAGAAGGACAAGGGCAGCAGATACATGGAACACCACCCCCTGCAAGTTCCCCTCCAAGCCACTCGCCATCCCGACTTGGAAATATATCGTCGATCCTTCACTGTCACTGGGTCAAAATCCTGGAATTCCCACCCTCAGGGCATTGTGGGTCCATCCACAGCAGCCGTTCAAGAAGACAGCTCCCCGCCACCTTCTCAAGGGCAACTAGGGACGGGCAATAAATGCTGGCACACCCAGCGATGCCAACAGCCCATGAATGAATAAACAAAAACAGGCTACTCATCCTCAACACCGTCCCATCTTTGAACCCTGTCCAAGAGAGTGCTACTTTGTCTCTGATGCCCAATGCAGCCTAAGATCTCATTGTTCAGTGTGGGAGCATCGCATACTGGACAGTCTTCAAATAGTTAAAAATGTTCACTTTTATTCTTCAACAATGCAGGTGAAGATAAAACAAACAGAAAGTTGCCCTTTGCTTCTGGGAACAGACAGGAATCACCTGCTTATTGAGCAACAACAAATGGACTATCACTAAACTGGTCACTGCCCCCAGCTCATATCTACTGGAGCTGAGCGTCAGTTAAATTCTGTCTGGCTTTATTGCACCTCAAGCTGCAACACTCTATTAACCTGAAGCTGATATTCCTCAAGACCAATGTCCTCACCTTCCTCCTCAGTCAGCTGCTGTTCTCCAATTATTCAGAGCCCATCATGCTCTTGCTTTCTCAGCTTCATGTTTCATACAACCCCCTACATTGTGGAAACAGGCCATTTGGCCCAACAAGTCCAAACCAACCCTCCAAAGAGTATCCCACCCAGACCTATTCCCCTATTAGTCTACATTTCCCCTGACTAATGCATTTAACCTTCATATCCCTGAACACAATGAGCAATTTAGCATGGCCAATTCACCTGACCTGCACATCTTTGGACTGTGGGAGGAAACCGGAGCATCCGGAGGAAACCCACACAGACACGGGGAGAATGTGCAAACTCCACAAAGTCAGTCACCTGAGAGTGGAATCGAACCTGGGTCCCTGGTGCTGTGAGGCAGCAGTGCTAACCATTGAGCCACCATGCCATCCCAGTTGTACACAGCACAGCATGCCAGAATATAGAAGTTCTCTACAGGCATCAATGACAGCAACCAGGGTACCTGGCACACACCTCTAAGACATGACACCAGTGATCATCTATACATTTTAATGGAAACTTCTTCTATTGATGACTTTAGCTATGGTATACTGGGCTCTCAGAGCAATGTGCACGCAGTCTATGGTGCCTTGCACCTGGGGGATGCCAGCTTTGTTGGTAGAGCCTACTACCCAGGCTGTAGCACTGACCTGGTCACAGGTCAGTGATAGTCCTGGGTGAAGGGGTTGGCCCTAATTGGCACCAGGAGAAAGTGAGGTCTGCAGATGCTGGAGATCAAAGTTGAAACTTTATTGCTGGAACAGCACAGCAGGTCAGGCAGCATCCAGGGAACAGGAGATTCGACGTTTCGGGCACAGGCCCTTCTTCAGGAAAATGGGGGGAGGAGCATATCAGCCATGATTGAAAGGGCGAGCAGACCCGATGGGCTCAATGGCCTAATTCAGCTCCTGTATCTTACGAATTTATTGCAGGTTCGATTCCACTCTCAGGTGACTGACTTTGTGGAGTTTGCACATTCTCCCCGTGTCTGTGTGGGTTTCCTCCGGGTGCTCCGGTTTCCTCCCACAGTCCAAAGATGTGCAGGTCAGGTGAATTGGCCATGCTAATTGGCACCACCCTCTTTGTGAGGAGCTCCACGAAGCCGGGCGTGAACTTACCCCCGTCCACCCACGTCCAGGGCCAGTGTCACAAACCGCACTGGCAGCTCCAGCCCTGGCACAGCTTGACCGGGTGAACAACATTCCTTTTAAAAGCGCACTGGAGCCAGACCGTGCCAGGGTGTCTGGGCACGTGGGTGAATCAGGCAGGCATTGGTGGTGCGCCCATGAACCCTGGGGCCCATCGCGCAGTCACTGCTGTGCAGTTTGTACGATGGTGTGAGAAAACTCACTAGGCCTCACCTGGAACAGAAATACCAACTTCTGGTAAGCTTGACACCGATAGGTTTCTATTAAATAAAAATGAAAAGCAGAGGATATGCAGCAGCAAAAGGAAATGCAGCAACATTGCAAGAAATTCGTAAGATACAGGAGCTGAATTAGGCCATTGAGCCCATCGGGTCTGCTCGTCCTTTCAATCATGGCTGATATGCTCCTCCCCCCATTTTCCTGCCTTCTCCCCATAACCCTTCATCCATTACCAATTAAAAATCTGTCAAACCCCTCCTTAAATTTACTCACTGTCCCAGCATCCACCATACTTTGGGGTAGGGAATTCCACAGATTCACAACCCTTTGGGAGAAATAGTTTCTCCTGAACTCTGTTTTAACTTTGCTGCCCTGTACCCAAAGACTATGACCTCTTGTTCTAGAATGGCCCACAAGAGGAAGCATCTGCTCTAAGTCTATTTTACCCACACCTTTTACCATCTTGAATGCCTCAATTTGATCTCCCCTCAGTCTTCTAAACTGCAGAGAGTCGAGGCCTAAACTGCTCAATCGCTCTTCATACAACAAACCCTTCATCTCTGGGATCAATCTAGTGAACCTCCTCTGAACTGCCTCCAATGTTACCTCAAATAAGGGGACCAAAACTGTGCACAATACTCCAGGTGCGGTCTCACCAATACCTTGGATAGTTGCAAAAATACTTCCTGACCTTAATGTTCTATTCCTTTAGCTATAAAAGTCAGGAACATGGTGCTGGAAAAGCACAGCCGGACAGGCGGCATCCAAGGAGCAGGAGAATTGACATTTCAGGCCTAAGCCCTTCATCAGGGTGGTATTCCCATGTATGTACTGTCCTTGTCCTTCGAGATAGAAGTGGGCGTGGGGTTGGAAGGTGCTATCGAAGAACCTTTGGTGAATTTCTGCAGTGCATCTTGTAGATATTACACACTGCTGCTACTGAGCACTGGTGATGGAGGGAGGGGATGTGGTGCCAATCAAGTGGGCTGCTTTGCCCTGGAAGGTGTCGAGCTTTTTGGGTGTTGTGAGAACTGCCCCCATCCAGGCAAGTGAGGAGTATTCCATCACACTCCTGACTTGTACCTTGTAGGTGATGGACAGGCTTTGGGGAGTCAGAAGGTGAGTTACTTGCCGCAGTATTAGAATCCCTACAGCCTCTTCAGCCCAACCAGTCTACACCAACCCCCCGAAGAGTAACCCACCAGACCCATTTCCCCTCTGACTAATAATGCACCTAACACAATGGGCGATTTATCATGACCAATCTACCTGACCTGCACATCTTTTGTGACTTTGGGAGGAAATCCACAGAGACACAGGGAGAAAGTGCAAACTCCACACAGTCGCCCGAGGCTGGAATCGAACCCAGGACCCTGGCACTGTGAGGCAGCAATGCTAACCACTGGGCCACCACGCCATTCTGGCACCTGACCTGCTGTTGCAGTCACTGTGTGTATGTGGTGAGTCTGATCAATGGTAGCCCCCAGGATATTGACTGTGGGAGATTCAGTGATGGTAACACCATTGAAGGTCAACGGGCATTGTATACAGAAATGTGGTGATGACAGTGAATCAGAATATTTACAATCACATTTCTCTATTTTAATACTTAGCTCCATAATGCATCCCACTAAAAGTATTATCTAATGTCATCCATTTTTATAAAAATCTCACTCTTGTTTCCTCAGGCAAGATTGATATTCAGATCCCTTTATGATTGGAACTAAAGTTGAGCTTGGAATTATGATATAATGAATCCAATTCATGGCCTTTTGCTCTTGAACTGTAATACTTGCCATTAAAAGAAGCTTCTTCCAGCCAGCAGAAATGAGCTGTCATTCCCCCACACTACTCAATGACAATATAGTACTGAGCCTCCTGCAATAAATCACCGCCAAGTATTTCTGCTGAGACAGGAGGGCAGTGCCGGGTCAGAATATTATTGAATTGGCCTGTGCTGCTGAGCTCAGTTCATGGCTATATTATCTCACTCATTTAAAAATAGCAAAGGCAATGAAACATTCATTCACCAATTACCCATCGGAAATGTAGCAAGGCCGAACAGGAAGTATCTCATTGCGCGTCCTCTGCTAATTCCCCCTTGGCATCTGTGTGTTATTTATGTCTCCTCCTACAGGTGACTAAATGACCTGACATTACCTGGATGGACTGCATTATGACACTTACAAGCTTCCATACTAAGGGCTCTGGTGATAAGTGCAAGTCTGATGCCCATCAGTGACCCGCTGAATCCCATTATGCTCCGGCTCTCATTTTGCCAGTGGTAGAGATACAGTTAGCCCGTTTAAATTCTCTGGTGTATCAGGCTCAAAATAGGCACAGCCAACACACAATCAAATAACTGTAACCACTATCACTGACAGAGGCAGAGAAGAGGACACATTTGCTTTTTTGTAGCAACTTTCACAACCTCAGGCAGGTCAGCTAAGTATTTTTGAACTGTGCATGGGGAATGAGGTGGAAATTCATTAAAAACAAAGCAAAGGTTTTGAAACAACAATATTACAGCAAGAACCCCTGACAACTCTCACTCACTAACATGCACTACCTCAGCGTAGCAAAACCACCCCCTGCTGTTAAATCCAGTGATTGGGAACAGATTTAAAAATGTTGGGGGTGCAGATGCCTCATGACTGTCCTAGCATTATTTTCTATTTTTGTGGTGTGGGAAATACAGTGGCTAACCCACGAGATTAAGGAAGACTGCTGGACAACTTGGCCAAATCAATTGTAAAGACGCGCTTGAGTGTTTCGCCGGACGCTGGAGAAGATGCAAGTTCAAGCAGAACTACATCACCCCAGGAAGCAGCATCAGACTCTGCTACAGAAGAAACCAAGAAGAAATTTTCAAGCAGTATAACCAAGGAAGTGAACATGTTGGTCTCACTGCAAGCATTGAGGACAAATGAAAATATCCAAGTCAATAACTGAGCCTACGCCCTTCGACACAGAAAGATTGAGAGATAAACTCCGCTGACACAGGTTAAAGGTGTGTTGCGTAAGATGCCATGGACGCCACCACCAAAATGGGATGACCAATGTCCACAAATAAATGACACTCAGTCAAGAAGACATTGCCTGACTCAGATTCAGGATATTGCAAACAAAAGGGCGCTTTATCACAATCCTTCACACGGGAAATTTGAGAGATTCAGATTCCTCCTGAGCTTGTAATGGACAGCTGCTGGTTTCAGACAGGGCGATATCTCCATGAAGGAAATGCTGCAGATTAAAGGTCCTCCTGTTTAGAAGGACTTTGGAACCACCCACTGTCAGAAACACAATCAAAGGTAACAGTCTTCAACCTACAGACCTCTGAAGAGATTGCATTCTGGAAAAACAGTGAAACCTCAAGACAGCCTGAATCTGTGAAGTTAGAGTCTGATGGAGAGAGAGAGGGTAGTGGCAAATATAATTAAGTAAGCAAATATTGACAACAGGAAGAAACCTTGGCAGGAGAAAGAAAGGGTTAATATTGAGGAGTGCATTAAGCACCAATCGGGACAATATCATGTGGACCCAGGCAGGGGAAACAACTGAAGACCTTCCAGGAGAAACTCATATTAAGGTCTCCTCATACCCACACTATAAAGGTCTATCATTCCAATATAACATTGACCTTGTTGTTATCATGCAGTAAACTACATCTTGCTTACTTCTCCATGGATTTGCCTGTGTTTTCCTGTCCCACTCGAGACAAAACAGACCCTATAGATCCCTCCCATCAAAGAAGATGGTGGCAGCAGACGGATCTAACTCTGTAATGAGTTGCATTGAGGTCCATCATACAATGCTCATCTCCTGAGATGTTCATAAACTCCAAATCGCCCAGATCCCAAAGTCTACATGACCCTCCAATCTTTCATCCCACACAAAGTTCCACTTCCTATCACCCTGTCCTTGCTGGCATCCTCATCCCTCACTGTGTTACTGCTCAGTTGGAAAAATGCATTGATTCTCAAATCTCATCACTCCCTGAGATGCCACATAAGTTAATGCTTTCATCAAAGTCCATCAAGTGCCCAATTTACCTGGACAGAAAACACTGCCCACGTTCCTGTTTTTAACAATCTTGGGCTAATGGGCTGAGGAGTGGCAGACAGAATTTAATCGGAATAAGTGCAATTTAGTAAATTTTCATTTTAGTAAAACAAACAAGGGCTAGACTTATACAATTAAAAGTAGGGCCTTGGAAAGTGTTTTAGAACAGAGAGACCTTCTGTTTCAGGTACATAATTTTTTGAAGTTTGGATCACATGTAGTTAGGGGGGTTAAGAAGGCTTTTAATATGCTTGCCTTCATTGCTCAGACCTTTGAGTCTACGAGTTGGGATGTTATGTTGAGGTTGTACAGGATATTGGTGAACCTTCTGTTATGAAGGTGTAGTGGTACAGTATCTTTAAGAGATTTGAAAAGCTAGCAAAACTGCCTGACACAGCATGAAGTGTTCTGAACAAGGTAACAATGTAACACATGGTCGAAACAAATAGAGTAGCTGGGTTGCCATGAGACAAAAACAAATTCAAATTCAGCCAATCAGTTTAAATTGTGCTCCAAGATACCAAAATCCAATCAAGTTTGAATTTAGTATTTTGATAATATTAAAACCATGAAATGATCAGATGTTTTGGGGTGTAAAACCAGACGTTTTGAACAGTTAGAGAGAGAACTGCCATGGAGACTGCTAGCCCAAGAGCTCTCTGAGAGATACCTTACTGGGTTAGGAGTTTGCACAGCAGGACATCAAAACTGACCTAGAGAGAATCTACAGTGGAAAATCTACAGAGGAAACTAGGCAAAGCTGACTGGTTTTGAAACATGATTTTTTTTTATCAAACTAGTGTTGTAGAGTGGGAGGTAAAAGATAGGCTTAAAAGAAAGGAGTCGTAAATAGATGTTAGTTTTAATATTCTCTGTTGGACTTAAAGCATAAAGTTGTTCATTTTTACTTTAAATACTGTCCTCTGAGCTTGTTGCCTCCTGAATTTTAACAGACTACAGCACCGGGTAAATCTTTTCTCTGTTGCTGGTTTAAATTTGCAGGAGCTTACTCCGTATTGTAACACCTCTTCTGGAATACTGTGTCCAGTTCTGGTTTCCCTGTTACAGGAAGGATACTATTAAACTGGAGAGAGTTCAGAAGAGATTTACTAGAATGTTGCTGGGAATGGAGGTTTGGGGTGTAAGGAGAGGCTGGAGAGACTGGGACGTTTCTTTCTGGAACGTCGGAGGTTGAGGGGTGACTTCATAAACATTTACAAAATCATGAGGGGTATAGATAGAATGAATGGCCGGTGTCTTTGCCCTGAAGAGGGGCATTTCAAAATTAAAAGGGCATATTTTTAAGGTGAGAGAAGAAAGATTTGAAAAAGACAATTTTTTTAACTGAGAGTGGTCCGTGTGTGGAATGAACCTCCTGAGGAAGTGATGGATGTGTCACAATTAGAATGTTTAAAAGACGTTTGGATAAGTACTTGAATAGGAAAGATTTGGAGGAATGTAAGCCAAGCATAGGCAGGTGGGACTAGTTTAGTTTGAGGTTATGTCCAGCATGGACTGGTTGGACCAAAGAGTCTGTTTCTGTGCTGTGTGACTCAAACATAAAAAAACTATTATTTGATACAAAGAAGTAAATTCTAAGCGTAAGTAAACAGCTATGAGCTATCAACATGTGCCTCTACTAGTTACAAATCTAACCCTCTATACATTCATATGGACAAACATAGAGAAAGAAAAGAAATTGTTGTCATGAATGGAGGAAATCTGGGAATCACAGCTCAATGGCATCGGCCTGCAGGCTTCAATAAGGTGTTCTTGTCTTCTTGCCAAGAATTTTGGATATTAAAATTCCTTCCTACCAGATTCCCAGTTCTCTACCAAAAACACAAGGGATTTAGACATTAATTCTTCAGTTTCACAGTCACCGGTTAGAGGTAACAGCTTACAACAGCTGGAAGGAGGGATTGTCTTCAGGTTTGAGCTACTTTGCTGCAAAAGGATATTGAGACAGATCCTGTTCTTCCACTCTGGAAAACCTTCTACCCCCCCCCGCCGTCATTCATGCTCCTCAGCTGGTCAGCTGACCTGCAGCGAATCAGAGAGTTGCCATCAGGCTGTTGACCTTTGACATCTACAACCGGCCACAAACCAATCAGTTCCCTGCTTCCAGGCAAATCTCACTCTACATATACAGTGTCATGTCCTGACTTCCCCCACAGCTTGCAAAGCATCAGTGTAAACACAGCTCATAATGAGGTCCAGTAATTTGCTGTCAAAGTTCAGCAATTCCTTCTATATCTTTGGTTTTAAAACAGCCACTTTGGAATTCCTTCACTGCAGGCCTCCATCTTAATCTTCATTTCCCCAACTGCAGAAGATTTTAACCAAAAACGTTATTTCCAATTATATCATAACCTTCATTCCCTCAGTTTCCCTACTGCTGACCTCCCACAAGGAAGGTGTTTAGGATGTTTTACAGCATTAAAGGCCTTCTATAAATGTAACTCGATCTTTCTCCTCATTCTCGCTGTCAACATTTTGGCTTTTTTGCAGATTCGGGTTGTGCCCTCGAGGTAGATCAAGAGATGAGAGAGCCATTCAAGTGCCAACGTGGAACCTGATGCCAATGAGAGCCGGGGGTGCAACCTGTACAATTCTTTACAGGCTGAAGTCACCAACAATGACCATGACTGAACATGAACAGCAATCAGAGGAGGAGGAGAGAGGGGGAGCTGCTAGAATTCAGTCAGTCAGAGGCTATTACTGGACATGTCTCATCCATTCCCTGGAGAGTGAACATGTCCTGAGGGATTGATCGTGGGACCATTCTCGGTAGAGGTTGCTCAGCACTGCTGCAGTGGTTTGAAGACACTTATCGGACAGACCTCATGCTGATGCTCAGAAAGAAATTTGAAAGCATCATAAAGCTGCTATTACAGACCCTCTGTTAATTATGGGAGGTTGGCCTTTTGTGCACACACACATTAGGTTAATTAAGAAATAGTTTTGCAGCTTACTTAAACTGTAAATCTTATCTTTATAATGCTTTAATATGAGTACGCCACTCTCAATGCCATATTAATGAATTATGCTAATGATATCCTGTACAGATCTAATTTAATTAAGAAATGAGCTTTTCCTAATTAACTCCAAGTCGATATTTTGTTATAATCACCGAGTTTTCGAGACATTTTGACACAGTATGATCTCGTCAGTTCATTGACACTAAGGTGTTGAATTAGTGCAAGGTGTTGCACTACCTTGCTCTCTCCCTGGAGGTCTGCAGCTTTCAGTCCCTCAAGTGCCTGTCCAACTTCCTCTCAAAGTCATTGACCTTCTCTGTTGGCAGTGAATCCCAGATTATTTCCACTTCCTGTGTAAAAGCATTCTTTCCTTACATTCCTGCTGTATTTGCTATTCAAAAACTAAAATCCGTGAGCATGGAGCATCATCTAACACGGTATAACTTTTCTTCATCAACCTGTCCCAATCATGTACAATTCACATCATCCTTTAACACTCTTTACTCCAAAGAGACACCAGTTTTTCCGATATAATCTTGTAGTTAATCCTTGGAACCATTCTGGTAAATCTCCTTAGAGCCTCTCCCAAGGATCCTCATATCCATTCTAAAATTTGCAACCAGAGTTGGAAACAATACTCTAGTTGTGGCCTAACCAGTGTCTTATATAGGTTAGGTGTGCTTTTCAAGGTACATGAACCCCACATCCTGACCAATAGTAATCACCAGGACGTTGATAGTTAAAGATTTAGTGATGGCAATGCCATTGACTATCATGGTTGGATTCTCCTTCATTGGAGATGGGCATTGCCTAGCACTTGTGTGGCATAGATCAAAATGAAATGAAAGTCTTGTGAGGTAAAGGATTCTTAATAAGTTGCAAGGTTTCTTGTAGTTGAATTTTCAGCAGGTTGATTCTTACATAGACAACGTTGCATGACACATTCTTGCAATATCGTTCGTGTTAAGTCTGGATTTTGAATTTTGGTTTTCCTGTGTTTCTGAAGGAATTAATAATTAACCTGTGAGTGTTTCTGAAAGCATGGTTATTTTGTTTTAAACAATTTGTGAGAGCTAGTTTTCAGAACAAATCTGCTTCTGTGCATTGGACTCTAAACGAGAACTCTGCTTTCTTCCCACAGATACGTCCAGACCTGCTGAGTTTCTCCTACAATTTTTGTTTCTGATGTTGTGTGCATTGGGGCAGGTTACGCTCGAGTAAGGGAAACAAACTGTGCCTCAAAGTTTCGGTTGGACATTTCTGGACTTGTTTTGTTTTTAAGCTGGCAAAAGATCTAAAGCTTTGAGGGAGGGAGAGAGAGAGAGAGAGAGAGACCTTTTCAGTTTTGCTTATGGTTTTGGGAAGTCCTCAGATGAAGATGCATGTGGAAAGCAGTGCCCTGAGAAAAGAAAAGGCAAATTAGAATGTTGGTACTAGATTACCTTAGCATAAGGAGTTAGTGGGTCATCCAAGACCAAACATATTTGGACAAAAGCCTGAAGAGATAATTTGAAACCAACATAGGGGAGGCAGTGGGCTGGTGGTATTTTTGCCAGACTATTAATCCAGAAAATCAAATAATGTTCTGGGGATCCAAATCCAAGCTCCACCACAGCAGGTGGTGGAATTTGAATTCAATAAAAATCATCTGAAATTAAGAAATCTACTGATGACCATGAAACCATTGTCACTTGTCGCGAAAATCCCATCTGGTTCACTAATGATCTTCTGGTAAGGAAATCTGTCATCCTCACCCGATCTGGCCTACATGTGACCCCAGGCTCCCCAGCAATGTGGTTCCCTCTTAACTCTCCCCTGAATGGCCTAGTAAGACATTCAGTTGTACCAATTGCTATGAAGTCTCAACAGAGAAGTGAAACTGGACAGATCACCTGGCATCAACCCAGGCATCAGAAAAGACTATGATAGAAGCAGCCCTGACAACCGTGCAAAGTCCTCCTCACTAACATCTCGAGCCAAAATTGGGAGAGCTTTCTCACAGACTAGTCAAGCAACAGCCTAACATAGTCATACTCAGTGAATCCTACCTTACAGTTGATGTCCCAGACACCACCATCATCATCCCTGGATATGCCCTGTCCCAGGAGAGATGGTGGTGCAGTGGGATACAGTCAGGAGGGAGTTGTCCTGAGGGTCCTCAACATTGGCTCCAGACCCCATGAAGTGTCATGGCTTCAGGTTAAACATTGGCCAGTAACCCTCCTGCTGACTACCATGTACCGTCCTCCCTTGGCTGAAGAATCAGTGCTCCTCCATGTTGAACAACACTTAGAGGAAGCACAGAGGGTGGTAAGGGAGCTGAACGTACCCTGGGTGGGGGATTTCAATGTCCACCAACAAGTGTGGCTCGGCAGCAGCATTACTGACCGAGCTGGTCTGGTCCTAAAGGACATTGCTGTTAGACTGGGTCTGCGGCAGCTGGTGAAGGAACCAACAAGAGGGAAAAACATCCTCGACCTCACCCTTACCAACCTGCCGGCTGCAGATGTATCTGTCCATGACAGTAACGGTCAGAGCGAACACCGCACAGTCCTTGTGGAGACGAACACCTGTCTTCATGTTAAGAATACCCTCCATGATGTTGTGTGGCACTATCACCGTGCGAAATGGGACAGACTCCAAAAAGATCGAGCAACTCAAGACTGGGCATCCATGAGGTGCTGTGGGCCACCAACAGCAGCAGAATTGTACTGCAGCACAATCTGAAACCTCATGGCCCACCATACTTCCCATTCAACCATTACCATCCAGCCAGGGGATCAATCCTGGTTCAATGGAGAGTGCAGGAGGGCATGCCAGGAGCAGGACCAGGTATACCTGAGAATGAGGGGTCAACGTGGTGAAGCTACCAAACAGCACCACCTTTATCCCAAACAGCATAAGCAGCAAGTTAGAGACACAGCTAAGGGATCCCACAACCAACGGATCAGATCTAAGCTCTGCACTCCTGCTACATCCAGTCGTGGATGGTGGTGGACAGTTAAACAACTCACTGGAGGAGGAGGCTCCACAAATATCCCCATTCATAATGATGGAAGAGTCCAGAACATCAGTGCAAAGGCTTAAGGATGAAGCTTTTGCAGAAATCTTCAACCAGAAGTGACAAGAGATTGACCCATCTTGATGGCTCCAGCATAACAGATCACAGTCTTCAGCCAATTTGATTCACTCCACATGATGTCCAAGAAACAGTTGGAGACACTGGATACTGCAAAGGCTGTGGGCCCTGACAAACTTCCAGCAATAGTACTAAAGGCTTGTGCTCCAGAACTTGCCACTCCCTTCGCCAAGCTGTTCCAGTACAGGTTCAACACTGGGATCTACCCACCAATAAGGAAATTCCCCAGGTATCTCCTGCACACAAAAAACAAGACAAATCCAACCTGGCCAATTCCCGCCCCATCGGTCTACTCTCGATCATCAGTAAAGTGATGGAAGGGGTCGTCAACAGCGATATCAAGCAGCACCTTGATAGAGGGAAACCAGTAGATGTGTTGTATTTGGATTTCCAGAAAGCATTCGACAAACAACCCCACAAAAGGTTAAGTCATAAGATAACAGCCCCCAGTGGTGGAGGCAGTATATTGGCGTGGATGGAGAATTGCATCATGGGTGGGAAATAGCAAATGGGGTTAAGGGGCATTTTCTTCAGGTTGGTGACCCACGACCGGTGGGGTTCCACTCAGAGCAGTGCTGGTACTGCAACTGTTTACAAGATATATTAATGACTTGGAAGAAGGAAGCAAATGTACTGTAGCCAAATTTGCAGAAGACACACAAGTAGATGGAAAGGCAAATTGGAAGAGGGATACAAACAGTTTGCAGGGAGATATTGATTGGTTAAGTAAGTGGGCAAAAAGTTGGCAAATGAAATATAATGTGGGAACGTGTGAAGTTATTCATTTTGGGAGTGAGAACAAACAATGAGTATATTTAAACAGAGGAGAGACTGCAGAAAGCTGCAACACAATGGGATTTGGGGGTGCGTGCGCACAAGTCACAGAAAGCTAATGCATGGGGGGCAGCAGGTAATCAGGAAGGCTGATGAGATGTTGGCCCTTATTTCAGGGGGAGTTGGAGTATCAAAGTAGGGAGGTCTTACTGCAATTGTACAAGGTGCTGGTGAGACCACATCTGGAGCACTTTGAGCAGTTTTGGTCCCCTTATTTAAAGAAAGACATCATTTCATTTGAGACAGTCCAAGGAAGATTCACTAGGATGATCCCTGGTACAGAGGGATTGTCTTATGATCGAAGACTAGACAGGTTGGGACTCTACTCACTGGAGTTGAGAAAAATGAGAGGTTATCATAAAATCTCTACAGTGTGGAAACAGGCCATTCAGCCCAACAAATCCATACCAACCCTCCAGAGAGTAACCCATCCCCCTACTATTCTATATTTACCCCTAACTAATACATCTAACCTACAGTACTGGCAACTTAGCATGGCCAATTTACCTAACCTGCACATCCTTGGACTGTGGGAGGAAACCCACACAGACACGGGGAGAATGTGCAAACTCCACACAGACAGTCGCCCGAGGCTGGAATCGAACGCAGGTCCCCGGCGCTGTGAGGCAGCAGTGCTAACCACTGAACATCTAAGACTCTCAAGGGGCTTGACAGGGTCAATGCTGAGAGGATCTTTCCCCTCATGGGAGAGTCCAGGACCAGAGGGCGCAGTCTCAGAATAAAGGGGAGCCAATTTCAGACTGAGATGAGCAGGAAATTCTTCCCTCAGAGGTTGAGACTCTTTGGAACTCCTTGCCCCAGAGAGCTGTGGGGGCAGAGCCCCTGTGTATATTTAGGGCTGAGATGGACAGATTCTTGACCAGTTGGGGAATCAAGGGTTACGGGGAAAGGGCAGGAGAGTGGGCGTGAGGTATGTTGGATCAGCCATGATCCTGTTGAACGATGGAGCAGGATCGAGGATCTGAACGGCCTATCTATTTCAGGTGGTCTTATGATTTATATGTTATTGTGCATTTAAAAATCTTTATGGTTGGGTTATATGTAGGTAGTTTGTTGTTTTACTCACATCATAAATTTCTGTTTTATTGTTGAAACAAAATCTACAAAATTGCGTTTTTATGTTCATATCAGAGGCCACCTCATCAAAATGAAAAGGAGGCAAATTATGCTCCATCAAGTCAAATTTCAGACTGGGACCTGACCTGTGTAGTAATAACATCAGCTAGGATCAGGACATTAGGAACAGGTTTGTGGTATAGGCTCCAACTCAACAGTGTTTGCAGAGATGACACTGTTATTAGATAACTGGAAGGTGCTTCATATCATCATACATCAAGATATTTAGTCAGGTATAACGATTCAAACTCTCAGGAGTTGGTATGGACAAGATTGGTAAACGCAGAACTCAGTGCAATGGAAAATGAACATGCAACCTTTGAGAAGCAACCCTAAATACAGCAGGTAGTGTTCCCACCTCTACGTTGGGAGGTTCAGGTCCAAGTCCCACTCCAGGATAAGGTAGATGAGGCCCAAAAAGTTGGATATCAATTTGCAAACCCTTTTAGTACAGACCGACACTGGAAGTACGAGCCGAAATGCTTCTTAGTCAGCCACGTGACGTACAGATTGAGCCCTTTCTGATTATGGCCAATAGCTCCAGGTTACAACATGCATGGAATCATGGATGTTGCTATGGCAACTCGGACTCTCTGGTGCCCATTTGGCCAGCAATGACTCAGATTCGGGCCAACAGGTTCAACTCAGCCGTGGGGTGGATTTGGGACCAGCCTCTATACTGGGCTCATTGGTGGAAGTTGGGCAGACAACTCAAAAAGATTAATGCCTTCCTTTACTGACTGTATCACCCACCCTCCCTCTTTTATCCTCCAATATCTGGCCTTCACACTTTGTAGTTATGTAAGTTTGGATAGAGCCATTTTTAATCTCAGCTTAGGAAAGGGTGACACGGGAGCTCAGTGGTTAGCACTACTGCCTCACAGCGCCAGGGACCCGAGTCCAATTCCACCCACTGTCTGCGTGGAGTTTGCACATTCTCCCCGTGTCTGCGTGGGGCTCTTCCGGATGCTCAGGATTCCTCCCACAGTGCAAAGATGTGCAGATTAGTTGAATTGGCCGTGTTAAATTGTCCAGTGATGTGCAGGCTAAATGAGTTAGCCATGATAAACTCCCCATAGGCCCAGAAATGTGCAGGCTAGATGGGTTGGCTATGGGAAATGCTGGGTTACAGAGATGGGGTGGGTCTGGGTGGGTGATCTTCAGAGGGTCAATGGGCCAAATGGCCTTCTTCCACACTATCAGGATTCTAAGTGAGGGGGGGGAGTAATCCTCTTTTTAAAAAGAGGATTAAGTGCTGGCCGTTTACAGCCCTGTCTACCAGTTTCAGAGGAATACTTTATTTATCTAGTCCTTACATGAGAGAAGAAAAATTTCTCTTGATTTTGTGAAAAGCTACTCTCATGGACAGAATTTATGACTTCCTTTCTTACTGACCATGATCAGCATGTTGGTCTGAAAGAGACATGTGCTTTCTTCCTCTCAGAGCAAGAATCCTTATTTAATAATTTGAGCAGCAAGCTTCTGGTAAGTTTTAAAATAATGAAGGTTTATTATATTCACACATGGCTAATGTGGTGTGGTGAATTGCAGCTTGCTCGATGGTTTTCGCAGCATTCTCACTGTCTACAAACAACCTGCGTTGCGCGTTTTCTTTAAAAAAGTAACAATTGGTTTCCTTGTGGTCTGATTTCCCTGAGTTCAAGGCCCCTATTCCAAACAAGTGATGGGGCCCTATTGATTCCAAGCATTCTCTGTTGGCACCTTCAGAGTTTGATGCAGCTAAGGTCCTTGTACTTGAATGATCCATTTGATTTGGAACCACCTTCTTGAGTTCGCTGCAGATAGGGCATTGATACATCATCAACTGAGAATGTTGGGGCATGGTGGCTCAGTGGGTAGCACTGCTGCCTCACAGCACCAGGGTCCCAGGTTCGATTCCAGTCTCGGGCGACTGTCTGTGTGGAGTTTGCACATTCTCCCTGCGTCTGTGTGGGGATGCTCCGGTTTCCTCCCATTGTCCAAAGATGTGCAGGTCAGGTGAATTGGTCATGCTAAATTGCCCGTAGGTGCATCAGTCAGAGGGAAATGGGTCTGATTGGATTACTCTTCAGAGGGTCGGTGTGGACTGGTTGGGCCGAAGGGCCTGTTTCCACACTGTAGGGAACCTAATCTAATAAACCTAATCTTTCATCCTCCTTCAGTCTGACAATCGGATCAAAACCAAGCAAAGAGGTCACGATCCCTACAGCAAACACCTTTCCGCAGCCTTCTGTCCTGTTTCAAAGGAAGTAAACTGGTGATGAATCACCTCTTGGGCTCAAGGTTCTTCATGCAAACAGCCAGCATTCTGTGAAAATGGCAGCAAGGTTCTGTTCCACTCTGTGATTGGGCAATGGCTTCTTTTAAGGGTTTTAACAGGATCATGTAGGTTTACAAAGAGACCTTGGAGTACAGGTTCATAGCTCCTTGAAAGTGGAGTCGCAGGTAGATAGGATAGTGAAGGCGGCATTTGTTATGCTTTCCTTTATTGGTCAGAGTATTGAGTACAGGAGTTGGGAGGTCATGTTGCAGCTGTACGGGACATTGGTTGGGCCACTGTTGGAATATTGCGTGCAGGTCCTTCCTATCGGAAAGATGTTGTGAAACCTGAAAGGGTTCAGCAAAGATTTACAAGGATGTTTCCAGGGTTGGAGGATTTGAGCGGAAAGATATAAAAGAGACCTAAGGAGCAACTTTTTCACACAGAGGGTGGTACGTATATGAAATGAGCTGCCAGAGGAAGTAGTGTAGGCTGGTACAATTGCAATATTTAAGACGGATTTGGATGGGTATATGAATAGGAAGGGTTTGGAGGGATATGGGCCGGGTGCTGGCAGGTGGGACTAGATTGGGTTGGGATATCTGGTTGGCATGGACGGGTTGGACAGAAGGGTCTGTTTCCATGTTGTACATCTCTATGACTCTATGACTCTATGCTCAAGAGGAAGAGTGGATAATTGGAGAAAGAGAGCCGGACAGGGTGGGGCAGGCTCTGTTTTGGGAGTGCAGCAGTTAGCGGGGCTACAAGGAAGGCAGCTGAAGTGAGGATTTCAGTGCCATTGGATGGCTGTAAGAACAAACTCAGGAAGAAAGTAGCAAGCTGCTGAAAGTTGGAGTCAGGACCTGGAAGAGATCCTTGGAAGTTGAGGTAGTCACTGACTCTGAGGGAGTCTTGATGGCCTCAGAATAAGCACTAACACTGCAAATTGATAAGCCCCATAAGCACCATTTCCTTCTGACCAAGATGATTGCACAGGGGCCGTTGTTACCTTGGTAAAAGTTAGCTCCCAACAAAAAAGCTATGTCCATGAATAAATACTCGAGTGCCAGTCTCGTCACCCGGCACCGTTCCAGCATTTTCAGTTTTTTATATATTATCGGAGACAATAAAAGCGATTTCAGACCAGTTGTTATCACAACAGAGGTGATGTAAAGAAGCATTTTCGGTTGTCACTCGAGATAAGACAGACTATTCCCTCAGCAATAAAAATTGGGAAAGATAAAACATCAAAGCCGAGCACAACAGAAATTTAATGGCCAATAAAACTGCATGACAGCAACCTGAGACACGCAGGACAGCAATGAGAATATAACGAGGCACACAATAGCTCAAAAGTATTAAAAGTGATGAGAATGAAACTCTGAATCTACCTTTTTAAGGCTCAGGTGACTCCAGCAACATTTGGCATACTGGCACCTATATACTGGATTGCGAGTTATCATTGTTGTATTCATAAAATCCCCACACTGTGAAAGCAGGCCATTCAGCCTGTCCATCAAAGAGCATCTCACCCAGACCCACCCTTTAGCTGTAACCCATGGCTAATCTACCTCGCCTGCACATCCCTGAACACTTTGGGTAATTTAGCACGGCCAATCCACCCTAACTTCCAGTTTCATTTCAAATGTGTTAATTCTTACATGCTGGACAAATAGAATTCTGTTGTTTTCTTTTCCTGCACATATTTGGTCTGTGGGAGGAAAGCAGAGCACCCTGAGGAAACCCATACAGGCACGGGGGAAAATGTGCAAACTCCAGATGCATAGGCACCTGAGGCTGGGATCGAACCCAGGTTTCTGGTGCTGTGAGGCAGCAGTGCTAACCACTGAGCCATTGTGTCCACCCCAAATATTAGTAGACTAACAAGGGAATTGAAGGGATAGCCCTGACAATACAGTCAAGGCCACAATCTGATTAGTCATAACTGATCGAGCAGATTCAAGGGGCAGAATGGTCTACTCCTGCTCCAAGGACGTTATTAAACCAGAAAGGCGACTGGAAAAATTTACAAGGAATTTGCAGGGAATGCAGGATTTGAGTTATGGGAGAGGCTGGATAGACTGGGACTTTTCCCCCTGGAGTATTGTAGGTTAAAGGGTAACCTTATAGAGGTTTGTAAAATCATGAGGGGCATGGATAGGGGAATAGCCTTTTCCCAATGGTAGGGGAGTCCAAAACTAGACAGCATAGGTTTAGGGGGTGATGGGAAATATGTAAAAAGGGGCAACTTCTTCACGCAGAGGGTAGTGCGTGTATGGAATGAACTGCCAGAGGAAGTGGTCGATATAGATCTCATTACAACATTTATAGAATCATAGAGTTATACAACACAGAAACGGACCCTTTGGTCAAGCCAGTACATGCCGAACATAATCCCAAACTAAACAAGTCCCACCTGCCTGCTCCTGGCCCATATCCCTCCAAACATTGCTTATCCATGCACTTATCCAAATGTCTTTTAAACATTGTAACTACCTGGAAGTTAATTCTACAGCCAAACTACTCTGTGCAAAAATATTGCTCCTCGTGTCTTTTTAAAATCTTTCTCCTTTCAACTTAAAAATATACCAGGCAAAAGTGAGGCCTGCAGATGCTGGAAACCAGAGTTTAGATCAGAGTGGTGCTAGGAAAGCACAGCAGGTTAGGCAGCATCCGAGGAGCAGGAAAATTGAATTTTCAGGCAAAAGCCCTTCTTCCTGCTCCTCAGATGCTGCCTGGCCTGCTGTGCTTTTCCAGCACCACTCTGATCTAAGCACTTAAAAATATACCCCCTAGTCTTAACATTCCTCACCCAAGGGTAAAGACAGCTGCCATTCACCTTATCTGTACCCCTCTGTAAGGCCACCCCTCAACCTCCTACAGTCCAGTGAGAAAAGTCCCAGCCTATCCTTATAACTCCAGCCCTCTATTAAATCATAGAATCCCTACAGTGTGGAAACAGGCCCTTCGGCCCAACAAGTCCACACCGACCCTCCGAAGAGTAACCCAGCCAGACCCATTCCCTACACTATTACTCAGCATGTCCCCTGACTAATGCAGCCAACCTACACATCCCTGAACACTATTCAGCATGGCCAATTCACCTAAACCTACACATCTTTGGATGATGGGAGGAAACCTACATAGATACATGGAGACTGTGCAAACTCCACACGGACAGCTGCCTGAGGCTGGACTTGAACCCAGCTCCCAGTGCGGTGAGGCAGCAGTGCTAACCACTGAGTCACCGCGCCACATTCCGTTAAACCTCTTTTAAATCTCTCCAGCTTAAGAATATCCTTCTTATAACAGGGCAACCAGAACGGGACACAAGTACAAGTCAGGCAGTCCCGCGATGTTGTGGAAGGTCTGCCATTCATATTGCTAAAATAATCCAGCTGCTTCAATTTCATGCCTGCCATATCTCATTACCCTTGTAGATCATACACGTAAGTATTTACCACAATGTTTCAGGCATTACCCTTTCACCAGATTTCTCACTTCCCAATTTGTTTTACGACCCAGGTTGACTCACTCTGAGTCACTGATGTCTTCACAAGGAGAAGGCAATGCATTCCTCAAAGTGCCTTTGGAGATAGATGGAAAAAGGTGCGGCACTGGAAAGGCATGCAGCGTTTGGGCTCCTGGGCCCGTTCTCTCCATTCCTTCTTTCCTTACCCTTGTAGACTCATAGAGTCATAGAGATGTACAACATGGAAACAGACCCTTCGGTCCAACCCATCCATGCTGACCAGATAACCCAACCCAATCTAGTCCCACCTGCCAGCACCCGGACCATATCCCTCCAAACCCTTCCTATTCATATACCCATCCAAATGCCTCTTAAATGTTGCAATTGTACCAGCCTCCACCACATCCTCTAGTAGCTCATTCCATACACGTACCACCCTCTATGTGAAAAAGGTGCCCCTTAGGTCTCTTTTATATCTTTCCCCTCTCACCCTAAACCTATGCCCTCTAGTTCTGGAC
>NC_057726.1:63266140-63269314 GCF_004010195.1 Chiloscyllium plagiosum | reverse complement strand
TTTGCAAGATGTCACCATCTATTTCCCTACAGTCTATATCTTCCATGTCCTTTTCCACAGTAAACAATAATGCAAAATAATCATTTAGTATCTCCCCCATTTTCTGCGGCTCCACACAAAGGCCGCCTTGCTGATCTTCTTTCCTTTTCTTTTGTCTACGTCCTGTTGGCAGTGGTGGAGGGGGTGACATTGCTGAGGGGAGCGGCGGACCAGGACCCTTGGTGAGGTGGCAGCCTGGCAATGGAGCTAGGGAGCCCTGGTTGTGCTAGGCCCAGAGTCAAGGACTCCTTGTTGTGGTAAGCCTGGAACTGAGAACTCCTGGTTGTGGTAGGCCCAGAGCCAGGGACTCCTGGTTGTGGTAGGCCCAGAGCCAGGGACTCCTGGTTGTGGTCGGCCCGGAGCCGGGGACCCCTGGTTGTGGTAGGCCCAGAACCAGGGACTCCTGGTTGTGGTCGGCCCGGAGCCAGGGACTCCTGGTTGTGGTAGGCCCGGAGCCAGGGACCCCTGGTTGTGGTAGGCCCAGAGCCAGGGACTCCTGGTTGTGGTAGGCCCGGAGCCAGGGACTCCTGGTTGTGGTAGGCCCGGAGCCGGGGACCCCTGGCTGCACAGTGAGCAGGAGTCCAGCACACGACCCGGCATCGGTGGGCTCAGGGATGAAGAAATGGTGCCTGAAGCATGAGGCTTCCAACATTCGTGGATCCAGAACAGGTGGCAGTGCGAGTGTCGCTGGTCAGCTGGCTCAGAGCAAGTGACTCATGGTGGGGTCAAAGGAGAGAAGAGGGACTTCTTTTCAACTTTGTCTCCTCGTTCTTGGAGTATTCCAATGGCGCAGGATTGCAACAATCGTTGAAGCTTTTCACTGTATGTTACCGCATTATTCATAGTAGAGCACAAAAGAAGAAAAAGAACAGGCCCTTCGGCCCTCCAAGCCTGTGCCGATCACCATGCCCTAACTAAACTAAAAAACAAACCTTCTGCCCTGATTTGGTCCCTATCCCTCTATTCCCTCCCTATTCACGCAACCATCCTCTTCAAGTTGCCTGCTTCCACCACCTCCTCAAGCAGTGCGCTCTTGCGACTGCGTGAAAAACGTCCCTCACCCATCTCCCCCTCCCGCCTTGAACCTGTGCTCCCTTGTAATTAAAACTTCAACCCTGGGCGAAAGCCTCTGACCGTCCAGGGGTATGCAGGCTGGCTGGGTTATCCTGGGTTACAGGGATAAAGGAGGGGTCGTGAGTCTGAGTGGGCTACTCTTCAGAGTGTTGGCATGGACTTGTTGGGCCCTCAGGGATTCTCAGCACAACTGACTATGAATCATCATTCAGATTGCACCTTGACTAGTTTTCCCATTGCATGAAAAGAAAAGGCATTTGTACCATCCCTCTGGCCTTTCAATTGTTTATTTCATATCTCCACACACTCATTTTCTTTCCTTTGGGGAATACCGGAGGAAGAATGATTCGCTGGCTCATTGACCTACATCATACACAACCCTTCTGTGACCAGGAACCACTTGAGTGGGATTTGAACTTAAGAGCAGTTGGATCAGAGACTGGAATGCTAGCCAACTCTTCCTCCAGTGTCCATGCTCATGTCGAGAGAGCAGGAGTTCTAAAGCCACTGTGACAATTTAATTAAGTTATGAATCTGGAACCCGACATGAGACTCAGTGGTGGAGATTAGGAACATCTCACCGATTGTCATTAATCAAGACAGCCCCTTCACCAGCTTCATTTTGGGAAGAAATTCCGCTGGCCTGGCCCTACATGTGACTCCAGCCCCGCCGCCATGAGGTCGTGTCTTCCGAAAATGCCTAGCAACCCCAAGGGGCAATGAGGGACAGGCACGAAATACTGGGCTTGCCAGCAATGAATGAATTTTAAAAAAGGAGCCATGTTATCTATCAGAGACCAGTTTGCTACATTTCCCCACTTCAATGTCTCAGGCTTAGATTTAGTGAGAATCCTGGGGCTGTTCACCGAAAAGAGAGTCCTGAAGAAGGGTTATACCCACAACGTCGACTGCTCCCCCTCCTGAGGCTGCCTGGCTTGCTGCGTTCTTCCAGCCTCCTGCCTGTCTGCCTTGGACTCCAGCATCTGCAGTTCTTTTATATATCGCTCGCTGAATTGACAAGACAGGATCATGTTATCTCCCAATGAAGTCACCAAATATTTTCCCAGCTTTGTTCTCCGACCCAGTCTGGCAATTCATGGAACATGCCAGGAATTGTTGTTCGTCAAATCCATCCGCTCGTCTGCTCCTGGGCATCAGTGGAGAGTGAATGGAGCTGGGAAAAACTCAGGGAATCCAGTTTTAGTTTTCATTTCAGAAGCATCAAAATAGAACGAAGTACGGACGTGCTTTCTGAGTTGACTTCCAGCTAAAAGAATGGTCAATTCATTGTAATTTGTAAAATTCAAGATGAATTTCTCTTAAATAAAAGCAGCACTTTCACCGGAGTGAGACGAGGCTGAGTTTCCTATTAAAGGTTACACTGATTGCATTGTTTATAGTTACATAAAAGAATGAAGCGACTAACTTAAACTGAAAGAATTCTGGCAGTGCCAAGCCTTTTTGTAGTTTTGAAGAATATTCTGAGGTGAAATCTACAGTGGGCCTTGTGTAGTGAGTGCTAAACCTGATTGGGCCTAGACTCAGGAAAAGCCTGAAATATCAATACTTTGAAGAGTGAGTCTTTAAGGGAATGAGCTGACACAGGGGCTGAATCGTCACATTGTGGGGCAGGAAACAGGAGATAGATTAGATTACATACAGTGTGGAAACAGGCTCTTCGGCCCAACCAGTCCACACCGACCCTCCGAAGAGTAACCCACCCAGACCCATTTCCCTCTGACTAATGCACCTCACACTATGAGCAATTTAGCACGGCCAATTCACCCTCACCTGCACATCTTTGGACAGTGGGAGGAAATCGGAGCAAACCCTCCAGGAGGACAGGGCAACAATCACACACTGGGATTTTCACAACCCGATAAATACCATGGAGACACATTTCGCAACCAATGAGGGCTGGGTGGGGTACGGAGAAGGTCTTCCTGTATCAGAAGATTAACAGGCTGCCATGTCACACACTCTCTCACACACACATACACACCCACAGGCCCACACACACACACAAACACACACACACACACACACTCACAGACCCACACA
>NC_057726.1:63263283-63266071 GCF_004010195.1 Chiloscyllium plagiosum | reverse complement strand
CACTCACACACAAACACATACACAGGCACAACATACATACAAAAACACACACACACACTCACATAGACTCTCACACACACACACCCACAGTCTGCTCGAAAATGTCAGCTGCCCCTTTAAGTAACAGGGTGTTTAATGGGCCATACCAGGTCCTGAACCCACCACCATGAAATGGCCAATGCTGGGGCAGTGCCAGAGGGCTGATATTCCTTGGCCTCAGCACCTGACCTAGGCAGGGCCCAGAAACTCTTGCTTCACAAGAGACACCCTTGCCCCAGTTGAAGTTGTTATCTGTTCCTTTAATCCAATATAGATGGCGGTTCACAGCAACTGCAGTCCCAGAATCACTCAAACTCTAACATGTGGGACCTCGAGGCAGGGGTCTATCTACACAAATCAAACCATGGTACACTGCAGGCTTTGATCTGTGCCCCGTGACGGTCAGAGCAAGCAGTTAGTCAAATTCACACAGGTCACCTAGGGATATCTTTGGCCTTGGTGGATCTGGTCAGAGTTGGTCAGGAATTTTGAATTTCATCTCTGAAATCAGCTAATTGTCCACTGTCTGCGGAAAGTGCAGCTGGACTAATGGCTACAACAACTGAATCTTCACGTTTGAAGGGATCTGACATTCAATGTCACCCTGAACCCTGGTTTCTGCCCATTTCACACCCATTGTGAGGCTGGTTTTACTCTCGTGAGATGAAGAGCAATCAAACATTCAGTGTTGGTGTTAGAGAAGGCCTTTATTTCAAAGGGAATGGAGTATGTAAGTCGGGAGGCTTTGCTAAAACAGTACGGGGCACTGATCAGACCACAACTGGGATGCTGTCAAGGCTTTTAGGCCCCTTATCTCAAGAAAGATACATTAGCATTGGAGGCAGTCCAGGGAATGTTCATTGGATTGATCCCAGATATGGAGGGTCTGCCTTATGAAGAAATGTTGAGAAAGTTGGACCTGTGCCCATTGGGATACAGAAGAATGCGGTGGCTCAGTAGTTAGCGCTGCTGCCTCATGGCATCAGGGACCCAGGTTCAATTCCAGGTGACTGTCTGTGTGGAGTTTGCACATCCTCGGTGTGTCTGCGTGGGTTTCCTCACATGGTCCAACGATGTGCAGGTTAGGTGAATTGGCCATTCTAAATTGCCCCATAGTGTCTAGGGATGTGTGGGTTAGCCATGGGAAATGCAGGGTTACAGGGATGGGGGGGTGTCTGGGTTGGCTGCTATTCAGAGGGTTGGTGTGGACTCGATCAGCTGAATGGCCAGTTTCCCCACTGTAGGGATTCTATGACATGCTTTCCCCCCCATAGTCTTTGTTGCCATCTATGGGATTTGAGTGTGTTTTTTGTTGAGATACACAACATTACGAGGAAATCTTGTGGCCTGGTGGACAGGGATTGTACTCTATCTCTAATCTGGGTCCATCCTGACCTCTCAGTCCTCTTCTCCTTACAGTTGCTTTGAGTTGAGAGTAAACCAGCCAAGGGTCACAGCCAAAGACAATAGCAACAAGGCCGGCTGTGTTAGAAATGTTAACTGGAGTGATTGTCTGGGGTTGATGTGCACAGTTGGTGACCAGCTGTTACTAGGCACATCCTTTGCTGCTGTTTCATAGAGTCATAGAGATGTACAGCACTGAAACAGACCCTTCGGTCCAACTCGTCCATGCTGACCAGATATCCTAAATTAATCTAGTCCCATTTGCCAGCACTTGGCCCATATCCCACCAAACCCTTCCTATTCATATATCCATCCAGATGCCTTTAAAATGTTGGAATTATACCAACCTCCACCACTTCCTCTGGCAGCTCATTCCATACACGCACCACCCTCTGAGTGAAAAACATTGCCCCTTAGGTCTCTTTTATGTCTTTCCCCTCTCACCTTAGACCTAAGCCCTCTAGTTTTGGACTCCCCTATGCTGGGAAAAAGACCTTGGCTACTCACCCTATCCATGCCCTCCTCATGATTTTATAAACCTCTGTGAGGTCACCCCTCAGCCTCCGACGCTCCAGGGAAAACAGCCCCAGCTTATTCAGCCTCTCCCCATAGCTCAGACCCTCCAACCGCGAAGGTCATTTCCTTTGGGGGGTATACAAAATTAAAAATCACACAACACCAGGTTATAGTCCAACAGGTTTATTTGGAAGCAGTAGCTTTCGGAGCATTGAGCCTTCATCAGGTGGCTGATGAAGGAGCAGTGGTCCGAAAGCTACTGCTTCCAAATAAACCTGGTGGACTATAACCTGCAGTCCATTCACATTCACAGTCGTACGTTCCAGACTGTATGCTCTCCTGCTGTTCCTAGGGTGTCCGGTTGAGCAATTTTTATTCTGTTTCGGCTAGTCTTTATGGAGAGTTCAGAGCAGCAACTTTTTGCGGAATGGAATGTGTGGCTTTGTACCTGAGCACACAGTGGTCAGGCCAACCCGGATGCCAGTAGGCTGAGTATCTAGCAACCCCATGTGGCAGATCATGGTACTGCAGCATTGCAGAGTTAAGAATCAGATTTTATTGTCACATGTACTCTGGTCTGGAGAAAAGTGTGCAAAGTCACCATTGTCTGACACCATCTTAAAATACACGCCGCAAAACCAGTGCTTTTAAAAAAAAAACAAAGCAAGAATTAAAACAAACAGAGCCGAAAGAAAAGGAAAAATGTCCACATCTTAAAATCTTATCTCCTTGGGCCCAGTTTCAGCCAGCTTCCTCCTGGGCACTATGGTGGCTCAGTGGTTAGCACTGCTGCCTCACAGCACCAAGGTCCCAGGTTCAATTCCAGCCT
>NC_057726.1:63246563-63262783 GCF_004010195.1 Chiloscyllium plagiosum | reverse complement strand
CAAGTAGGTAAATGCAGAGGTAAGAGTGTGGGAACAGGAATAGGAGCCATTGGCTGGGAGCGGAACAAGTGAGTCAACACTGGGGAGATGTTGAGGAGGATGGTGTGGTCACACAAATAGATAGGGTGGTAAAGGCGGCATATGGCACTGCTTTACTGGTTGGGGAACCAAGTATTAGAGTCAGGATGACATGTTGCAGCTTTCTAGGACTTGGGTTAGGCCCCCCCCCCCTTAAAGAACTGTGATCAATTCTGGTCACCACATTACAGGAAGGATGTGGAGGCTTTGGAGAGGGCGCAGAAGAGATTTATCAGGATGCTGCCTGGATTAGAGGGTATGAGCTACAAGGAGAGGCTGGAAAAACTCGGGTTGTTTTCTCTGGAGCAGCAGAGGCTGAGAGAAGACTTGATAGACGTCTATAAAATGATAGGGTGAGAGGGGGAAGTTCAAAGAAGATATGAGGAGGAGGTTTCTGTTACACAGAGAGTGGGAGGAGTCTGGAATGCACTGCCAGGGGTGGGGGAGGAGGCAGATATGATAGGGGCGCAAAAGGGACTTTTAGATAAGCACTTGACTATTCAAGGAATGGAGAGATATAGACCAAGGGCAGGCAGAAGGGATTAGTTTAATTTGGCATCATGTTCGGCACAACATGGTGGGCTGAAGGGCCTGTTCCTGGACTGTGCTGTTCAATGTTCTGAAGGGAGCCTGGTGCTGGAGCACAAGTTTGCAAAGACAGAGGGGGGTCAAAGCATTGCTTTATAGAGGAGAGGGGCAATGATGGCAGATTTGAAAGAGAGGAGGAAGTGAACTATTAATAATGTCCTTTGTGATTTTCCATCCTTCCAGTGATGCACCGGGTTAAAGGTCCTCTGAAGTTACCCATGTCCCCTGTCCAATGCACTTGACACAAACTTGTATCTTTCTCCAGTTTTAGTCTTATATTTAATAAAGAGTATGCCTGTATTGGATGTGGTATGGTTTATTGAAATGGTCCCAGGGATGTTCCCACGCGGAGTAAATTCACTGGCGTTCAGAAGCATTAGATCTCACTAAAGCTCTGAGGATGCTAACGTGGTAAATCAAAACATTGTTGCCCTGATGAGAACATGTGGCCAGAGTTTCAAAATAAAGGACCAGTCATTTAGCACAGAGACGAGGAAAGGGTTTTCACTCCTTTGAATTCTCCACTCAGAGCACCTCCACTGTTACATACATTCAAAATTCAGGTGAGCAGGTATTTTGGATGTTAGTTGAGTCACGGGATAAGGGCAATAGTTGTGGAAGTGGAGTTGGAACCGAAGATCAGCCGCAATTGTATTGAATGAAGGAGCAGGCTTGATGGGTCTCATGGGCTGCTGCAACTCCTACTTATCCTGTCCACATGTTTCAACAACACTGGCACCTTCTCAACAATGTCAAAGGTTGTCCTACCCACAAAACCTGGGAAAATTTAATCTGGTTAATTGCTGCCCCATCCGTCTACTCTCGATGATCAGACTCTAATCAGACTCTGGTTTCCAGCATCTGCAGTCCTTGTTTTTCACCTCCTCTCGATGATCAGTAAAGGGATGGAAGGGGTCACCAACAGGGCTATCAAGCAGCACCCGCTCAGCGTTAACCTGCTCAGTGACGCCCAGTTTGGGTTCCCCCAGGACCACTCAGCTTCTAACCTCATTACAGCCTTGGGTTCAAACATGGACAGAAGAGCTGAATCCCAGAGGGGAGGGGAGAGGGACATCAAGGCTGCATTCGACCGAGTGTGGCATCAAGGTGCCCTGGCAAAACTGGAATCAGTGGGTATCGGGGGGCAAACTCTCCACTGGTTGGAGTCATACCAGCACACAGGAAGATGGCTGCCATTATTGGAGGGAGGAAGTGAGGACTGCAGATGCTGGAGACTAGAGTCAAGATTAGAGTGGTGCTGGAAAAGCACAGCAGGTCAGGCAGCATCCGAGGGGCAGGAAAATCGACGTTTCGGGCAAAAGCCCTTCATGGAGGGGGTCTTTCTTGCCATTATTGGAGGTCAGTCATCTCAGTCACAGGACATCTCTGCAGGAACTCCTCAGGCCCAACCATCTTCAGCTGCTTCATCAATGACCTTCCCTCCATCATTAGGTCAGAAGTGGGGATGCTCGCTGATGATTGCACAGTGTTGAGCACCATTTGTGACTCCTCAGATACTGAAGCAGCCACACCCATATTCAGTAAAACCTGGACAATATCCAGGCTTAGCTAATATTTCTGGCATACAAACGCAAAATACTTAAACAGTACAGAGTTTAACCAACTCTCTGACACTCAGTGGTGGTACCAACATCAATCTCCCACCACTGGTGCCCCTGGGGTTAATCATTAACTGAACCAGCCGAGAAGGACAAGGGCAGCATATGCAAGTGATCAGCGTCCTGACCTGGGACGACATTGCTGTCCCTTCCTCACTGAATGAGCTACCCATCAGCATGGTCGGTCTACATTCACCATCCAGGCTGTAGCAGTGTCACAGACTGGATCACTGACAACCACTCAAGGATGCCTGACGTTCGGAAAATAAACAGTGGCCTTACAGGAGACAACCACAATCCCGTAACAAGTTTAAAACAAACAATAACGTGACATCTTAAAATAGACTCCTTTTTCAGAAAGGATGAGATGAACTGGACATTGGTGTGGTCCCTTCTGGAGCACTGTGTCCAGTTCCGGTCGCCCTGTTACAGGAGGGATATTATTAAGCTGGAGGGGATTCATCAGAGATTTACCCGGACGTTGGCAGGAATGGAGGGCTTGAGTTGTAAGGATAGGCTGGGACTTCTTTAACTGGAACATAGGAGTGACCTTGTAGAGGTTTACAAACCAACGAGGGGCATGGATAATGTGAATGGCGGGTGTTTTTTCTCTAGAGTGGGAGATTTCACAACCGGGGTCATAGGGTTAAGGTGAGCGGAGAAAGATTTAAAGAGGACGTGAGGGACAATTTCTTTTTTTTTAAAACACAGAGCAGTATGAACTTCCAGAGGAAGGGGTTTAGAAAACAACATTTGGATAAGTACATGAATAGTTTAGTTTGGGATTATGGTCAGCATGGACTGGTTGGACCGAAGGGTCTGTTTACGTGCTGTATGGACTCTGTAACTGACCTTTAATCAGCCAACTCTGGCCAAGCTGGGATGAGTGATTGTGGCTGGAGGGGGAAATCTATAACATTGCAACTTCTGGATCAATAAGTGTCACGGGTTATGTCATTGGATGAGGACTAGCCCCAGATGAACTCAAACTCAGCCCCTGCTCTGTCAGGCTGGGAAGCTGAATTGTGTTGGAGTAAAAACCGGGAGCAGGAGAAAAGTCATCGTTTCTCAAGGGGTTCCTAATGCCTCTTAGGGGAAACTGGCCAGTCCCATACCAATGGGATAGAAGCCACTCAAGTGTATCTAAACCAGGGATGGGCAATAGATGCCAGTCCACCCAGAGTTGGCATCTATTGCCATTTACAAAGAATGAGTAAAAGCAAGAAATAATGAGGAAGGGTATACTATGGGTCGAAAACTTTAAATATGGCCTCAATCTCGAACAGTGGGTTAAGTGGATATAGTCCATGGAGAGATGCCAAATGGGGCAATACAGCCATTCTTAGGATCCAAGATGGATTGAGACAGGCCATTCTGACTCATCAAACCACCCGCCTTCCATAATGTTGAGTTGACTGATTGAGTATTCATCCTACCTAATATCCTGGAGAGGTTGAGAATGGGCTTGCCTGAGCACACTCAATGGGAGAGAGCGCGGCCATTGGAATGGCTTCTATTGGAAGGATGTTGTGAAACTTGAAAGGATTCAGAAAAGATTCACAAGAATGTTACCAGAGTTGGAGGATCTGAGCTATAGGGAGAGACTGAACGGGCTGGGGCTGTTTTCCCTGGAGCGTCGGAGGCTGAGGTGGGGGGGGGACCTTATAGAAGTTTATAAAATCAGGAGGGGCATGGATAGGGTAAATAGACAAAGTCTTTTCTCTGGGGTGAGGGAGCCAGAACTAGAGGGCATAGGTTTAGGGTGAGAGGGGAAAGATTTAAAAGGGACCTAAGGGGCAAATTTTTCACGCAGAGGGTGGTATATGAATGGAATGAGCTGCCAGAGGATGTGGTGGAGGCTGGTACAATTGCAACATTTAAAAGGCATCTGGATGGGCATATGAATAAGAAGGGTTTGGAGGGATATGGGATATGGGCCGGGTGCTGGCAGTTGGGACTAGATTGGGTTGGGATATCTGGTCGGCATGGACAGGTTGGACCGAAGGGTCTGTTTCCGTGCTGTACATCTCCAGGAGCATGAAAAGGTACGGATGACAAAACTGATGAAAGGGAATCATTTTTTAAAAAGTAACACATTCCAACTAGCGTCAGTCATGAGAAATTGAACAATACGGAGAACACCATAGCTGAGGATGTCATTAAACAGGGGGGCTTGGTGTCTTGCCAAGGACCCTACGGTGGTCTCGAAAATTTTAGTGGGAAACTTTGAAACTCAAACACAGTAAATCGCACAAGGCTGCGTAACCTGTACAAGCTTCAGAGAGCTTGGTCAATGTTACATCAAGGTGGCTATATAGACCCTCGTACAGAAGACCAAACCAGTAGAATGTGCAAACTCCACACAGACAGACAGTCTCCCGAGGCTGGAATTGAACCTGGGTCCCTGGTGTTGTGAGGCAGCAGTGCTAACCACTGAGCCATTGTGTCACCCCTGCAACAGTCACGGACGTGTAATCAGCCGTCAGTTACATGTATGTAATATTTAGTACCATCAGTGAGCAGAGAACCCAGAAGATAAGCAAGTCTGTGATATAATAGCTGTATAAGTAGTTAGTGTGGCTGATAAACTTCTAGATATCTGGCTCAATGAAAACCTGACCTTTGTGCTATGTGTACAAGGGGCTAACATGTAGCACTCAGATCTTACTACACTAGCTGTGGTATCAACCCCATATACCACATCACCCTATGTTTGAGGGCCATGTTCCCTCTAAGCCTTGCGGATATGTGCATATGCAGCTGCTTTGATACACTGCTCACAACATGTCTCCCCTCAAAACAGAAAAGGGATGCTCTGACTCACGGAGAAACCAAGCTTCTTGAATTCCCTGGCGCACAAAGATTTTCGCCGGTCTGTGTTAAAGTTGCCAGCAGAGGCATCAGCATCAGACTCAAAGGCTGCTTGACGTAGCCGGTGGATCATATCCCTCTGCTCCTGAAAGGGGAAAAAATAAAGAGTCAAACGAGGAAGCAAATGGAGGTGAAGCATGGCTCCATAAAGAATTTGGTTGGTTAGTAACGTTAGCACCAGTGGGTGAGAGACTGGATATCATGGTGACCATGTTCACTGTGGGCTGGTCTTGGGGGTGGAAAACATGGCTTTCACCTTGGTTTTTCACTGGCATCGGAGCCAGTCCAGTAGGCCGATACTGGTTACGGAAGGACTGACTTAAGAGGAGAGGCCAAATAGGTTGTGCCTATTCTTAGGGAACTTGACTGGGTAGTTGTGGAGAGGTTGTTTCCCCCGTTGTGGGAGAGCTTAGGACCATCTCAGAATAAGGGGCCACACATTGAAGATAAAGATGAGAAGGAATGACCTCTCTCAGAGAGTGGCGGAACCATGGAATATCTGACTGCAGAGGGCAAGGCTGGGTTACTCGGTATATCGGAGGTTGAGGTATACGTATTTTTAAATCAGTCAGGGAAACAAGGCAAAAGGCAGGGGAGTCGAGAAGCAGAGCAGCCATGATCTCACTAAATGGCGGAAGGGCTGAATGGCCTACGCCTGCTCCCATGCCTTATGGTCTTTTAGTGTCTGTGTGAAAAATGCTCGTACTGAGAATCGAAAGGCGAACACCATCACAGGTGAGGGATTAGGTTTTAGTGGTTAGCATAATGACCATTGGTAGAGGAATCCATTCGTGCAGAATCAAGAGCCAACTATTAATGAACTGTCATTGGCAGTAAAGTCGCCATATTGGTGGTGATGGAGAAGGAGCGTTCTTCACAGTAACCTCAGCCTGTACAGGAATTGAACTCACTTTTGGCATCGTCCTGTATTACAAACCAGCCAGATGAGCTACCTGACCCACTACTGGCAGTAAAGACATTGAATATTGCTGAGGAAAGTGCTCAGGGTTATTAATCCTTCAAAGGATTCACGGAGAGTTAAATCAGGATGTCATTTTCAAAGTAAGTAGTTTAGAATGAATTGCAATAATTGTAAGAATAAACTGTTTGAATGGGATTTGGGATCAGATCCAGGGTGAGCTGTCTGAATTGGGTAGTGTCAAGGAATCTCCTCAGAGAGTTGAAAGGACACAGCAACAGGAGTTGACAGCCTGAGCCCAATTACTTCACAGACTGGCACAAGTCTCGGATTTATTTGGAGAGGCAAATTGTGGGAGTGCGAGTTGGTGTGAGGACTGCATTCGGCTGGACAGGATGTGATTTAGACATTCAAGGTTTTGTCCCACTCTTGGCAAACTGTATCCCTCTTATCCCTGGCCTTATCACATCCCCCTGCCGAATGGACCGGGTCTTGCGAGGATACAAATGCCCCAGCAAAGTCCTGAAGAAGGGTTCCACCTGAAACGTTGACTTCTCCCCCTCCTGTTGCTGCCTGGCTTGCTGTGTTCTTCCAGCCTCCTGCCTGTCTGCCTTGGACAAGGAACACTGGCTGCTTATTGTAAGCCAAGGGCGGGGAATTACAGTGAGTCCACCTGCGTCCTCACCTCACACAGAAGGGGGCAGCGCTGGATTGCAGAAATAATTATTCTCTTCACCCACCCCACAAAGCGCTTGGGCCAAATCCAAAGAAAGAACTTGCATTTCTACAGCAACGTTCCCCGCCCTCAGGCCTATTACATTAGAAATACACTCATTGGGAAGGTAATGGGTAACTGTGCAGAGCAAAACCCAAGGAAACAGTAACAGAGACAAACTACCTGCTTTAAGTGTTGGGGGGAGGGGGTCACAAGGAAATTGTCCCTGCTCCTCTGTTAATTGGATTGTCTGTGTTCAAGCGAACAATGAGAAATAATTCTGCCACAGTCCCTCCTCAGTAACACACAGAATCCTGATTCCGAGACAGAGTGCGGGCTACGACAAAATTAAATATATTTGTGGGTGGCACTGTGGTTAGCACTGCTGCCTCACAGCGCCAGAGACCCGGGTTCAATTCCCTCCTCAGGCGACTGACTATATGGAGTTTGCACATTCTCCCCGTGTCTGCGTGGGTTTCCTCCGGGTGCTCCGGTTTCCTCCCACAGTCCAAAGATGTGCAGGTTAGGTGAATTGGCCATGCTAAATTGCCCGTAGTGTTAAGTGAAGGGTTATATGTAGGGGAATGGGTCTGGGTGGGTTGCACTTCGGCGGGTCGGTGTGGACTTGTTGGGCCGAAGGACCTGTTTCCATACTGTAAGTAATCTAATCTAATCGTCCCTGAGGTGACGGTGTGCTGACTCAGTGCAAGGCTCGAATCACAAAACAGGTACAGCGCAAAAGGACACCATTCGGCCCATCATGTTAGGTACTGTGTTGGCTGGTGCCACTCACCTGCTCTTCCCCCATTGCCCTGAAAACGTTCACTCTTCGAGGTTGCGATCCAATTCCTCTCCATATACCCTGGCTCTAACGCACACTGATGCTCTGTATCCCAGATCCTAAAAACTTGGCTTGAGAGAAGTTTTTCCCTCAGGCCACCATTGCTTGTTTGTCACTTCCCTGAAACCGGAATCCTCTCATTCCCGATCAATGGAAACAGTTTCTCTTTGTCGATTCTAGTTGGACGCTTCATGAAGACCTGAACCTTCTCTCTTCCAAGAAGATCAGTCCCAACTTGACCAATCCATCAACAGAGCTGAAGTTCCTCATTTCTGGCCTCGCCCTCTCTGATGCCTTCAACATCCTTCCCAGATTTTATTGCCCGGAACTGGACTCAACCCTGCCCAGTTGAGGCCAAACCAGTTTTCCATATTAATAGGTTCATCACTGTTATAGTCTGTGACCCACGTTTTTGCTTTTATTCACTTGTGGGACTTGGGTGTCGCTGGCTGGACCAGCACTGATAGCCCGTCCCTATTTGCCCCTGAGAAGGTGGGGGTGAGCTGCCTTCTCGAATCGCTGCTGTGGGTTGACCCACAATGCCATTAGGGAGGGAATTCCAGGATTCTGTGAAGGAACGGTGGTATATTTCCAAATCAGGGTGGTGAGTGGCTTGGGGGTGGGTGGGGGGGGGAGATCTTGCAGGTCGGGGTGTTCCCATGTATCTGCTGCCCTTGTCCTTCTAGATGGAAGTGGTTGTGGGTTTGGAAGGTGCTGTCTGAGGATCTTTGGTGAATTGCTGCAGTGCCTCTTGTAGATAGCACACACTGCTGCTACTGAGCGTTGGTGGTAATGTTCAGAATGTTATCTGCTTCATTATAGCAAAAACCTGCCCTCTCACCTTCAATGATTTATGTAGAGAATCACAGAATTGAGACAGCACAGAAAGAGGCCATTCGGTCCACTGTGTCTGTACTGGCTCTTCAAATGGGTTTCACCCCCCAGTGCCAATCTCCTGCTTTCTTTCCATATCATTAGTTCTATCCAACTGCATCTTGAGTGCCTTAACTGAACCTGCCTCTATCATATTTCCAAACAGCACCTTTCTTAACTACTCACCGAGTGAAAAAGCGTTTGTCTCACATCACCCTTGCTTCTTTTGCCTATCAGGTTACAATCCGTGCCCTCTCATCCATTCCTCGAGCAGGTGCCTAGGCTCTGCATTCACCTTTAGAGTTGTACCACTCGCTATCCCCCAACCGAATCAATCACTTCACACTTGTCCGTGTGAAAGAGTGGTGCGTGTATGGAATGAGCTGCCAGAGGAAGTGATGGAGGCTGATACAATTACAGCAATTAAAAGGCATCTGGGTGGGCATGTGAATGGGAAGAGTATAGAGGGATATGGGCCAAGTGCTGGCAAATGGGACTAGATTAGGTTGGGATAGCTGGTCGGCATGGACGAGTTGGACCGAAGAGTCTGTTTCGGTGCTGCACATCTCTACAACTCGAAATGCAACTGTCCCTTGTCCAGACACTCCTCCAGAGTTAGATCTGGTGGTATAGTGGGCTGTGCAGGCCTAACTTTTCATCAGCAGAGCCCTGAACCACAGGCCAACACTCGAGCTTCCAGGTCGGAGCTGAATAAGTCACTCTGAGCACCTCTGAGACATTGGCTATCTGGCATCTACAGAGCACCAGTTACGGTCATAGTCATTGGGTCATACGGCACGGAAACAGACCCTTCGGTCCAATCAGCCCATGCCAAACATAATCCCAAATGAAACTAGTCCCACCATACACGAACCACTCTGTGTAAAACATTTGCCCCTCATGTCTATTAATTTAATCTCTCTCCTCTCACCGTAAAAAATATACCCATTAGTCTTGAAGTGCCCCGTACTAGGGAAAAAACAACTGTCATTAACCCTATTTACACCCCTCATGAATTTATAAATCTCTTATAAGGTCACCTTCCAACCTCCTACCCTCCAGGTCCCAGCCTACCCAGCCTCTCCTGATGACTCATTCCCTACCCTCCCAGCAATGTCCTGGGAAATCTCTTCTGAACCCTCTCCAGCTTAATAATATCCTTTCCATAGCATGGAGACCCAGTAGTCCAGAAGGGGCCTCACCAATGTCCTGTACAACCGCAACATGACTAGCCAACGTAGGAGCCCAAGTACTGCAGATGCTGGGATCTGAAAATGAAAACTGCTGGACATCACAGTGGGTCATCAAAGGAGAGCGAGAGCAAGCTAACGGTTCAAGTCCAGATGACTCTTCATCACAGCTGACTCGAAACATTAGCTTGCTTTCTCCCATGGATGGTCTCATGACTTCCCAACTCCAATACTCAAAGAACTGAGCAATGAAGGCAAGTGGGCTAAAGCCTTCTTCACCACCCCGTCTATATGTGATGTAAACTTCAAAGAGTTTGATACCACATCCACAAGCATCCACTCCCTCCACCTCCGATGCTCAGTAGCAGCAGTGTGTACCATCTACAAGATGCACTGCAGAAATTCACCAAAGGTCCTTAGACAGCACCTTCCAACCCCACAAGATACATGGGAACACCACCACCTTCAAGTTCCCCTCCAAGCCACACACCATCTTGACTTGGAAATATATCGCCGTTCCTTCAGTGTTGCTGGGTCAAAATCCTGGAGTTCCCTCCCTCAGGGCATGTGGGTCAACCCACAGCAGGTGGACTGCAGCGGTTCAAAAAGGCAGCTCACCCCCACCTTCTCCAGGGTAAATAGGGACCGGCAATAAATTCTGACCAAGCCAGAGACACCTCCCAACATCCCACGAGAGAATCTTAAAAATTGCCAACGTTTTCACGATAGCTTCCACTCTCTCACACTGTGACTGGGTCCAAAGGTATTCCTGCATTCCCCATCTGCAATGAGGCTTTGCAAAGGCAGATCACTCAGGGCCCCCAGTCACTTGCGAGTGAGACTTCCATTGTCTGGGTGCGAATTGTGTTGGGATCAATCTGTTGAATTGACACGTCCCCTTGAAGCCAGCAAGTGGTAATGCCCGGCCGAGCACAGCAACCGGAAGGACTGTGGGCTCAGAAACATGAGAGGCCACTAGAGCTCATGGGATTAAAGGGACAGTGGCAGAGTGGAGTTGAGATTGGCTGCGAGGTAGAGGAGTGGTGAACAGTTGTCTTTCAGAATACAGAGATTTAGAGGATAGGAACATTTCCAGGAATCAACATTAGGATCGGTTCGCTCTGAATGGATTTGAGTGGCATCATTTCACCTTTTGACATGGAGTGAAATGAATTCTAATAGACTTCAGGTGAATGTACATTTCATGTAATTTGTGTGAGCTGGCACAGTGTTGCTGGATGGATGAAGAGAAACAGATATATAACTCACTATTAAAGGGGCTGCAGGAGCGGGGAGATGCATGTACATACATCACCAAGGCTGGCTGGTCAGGCGAGGTAACATGCTGGATCCTTGGCCTTCAGAACAGAACGGAAAAGGGAACAAGCTATGTTCAGCCTTTATAAACCACCGCCCAGATATCAGCTCTCCCGTTATGTATTAAGGTAGGCTGAAGGTACATTACACCTTCAAAGTTTGGGAGAAGATTTGTAGCTCGGGTGCTCGTTGTTGTGGTTCTGTTCGCCGAGCTGGGAATTTGTGTTGCAGACGTTTCGTCCCCTGTCTAGGTGACATCCTCAGTGCTTGGGAGCCTCCTGTGAAGCGCTTCTGTGATGTTTCCTCCGGCATTTGTAGTGGTTTATAAATGCTGGCGGAAAGATCACAGAAGCGCTTCACAGGAGGCTCCCAAGCACTGAGGATGTCACCTAGACAGGGGACGAAACGTCTGCAACACAAATTCCCAGCTCGGCGAACAGAACCACAACAACAACATTACACCTTCACTTGCTACATTTCAATTCTTAACCTCAGTCACAACGGACACTTTTGAGAGGAGGGCTATAAGGTGGCGATGTGGACTGGAGAGGTTTAGCAAGAAGGAATATCTTGTGTGTGGGGGGGGGGTTGGGGCGTCAATGGAAATGTCAGGGGCAAGTTTTTTTGCACAGACCGTGGTCGGAGTCTGCAACATGCTGCCGGGAGTGGGGGTGTTTAAGGGCCTTTTAGATAAGCAAGTGAATGTGCAAGGAATGGAGGGACACGGACCAAGGGCAGGTAGAAGGCATTAGTTTAATTTGACATCATGTTCGATAAAAGATCGTGGGCCATAGGGAACAGTTCTATGTTAAGAGAAGATTGGATAGGGCCCGGTCGCCCTCTTCAGAACAGAGGAGGCTGAGGGGAGGTTGCAGCAAAATGTACAAAACGATGAGGGGTCCTGGAGAGAAAAGATCAGTAGTCTGGGGGGGCAGAGGTTTTAAAAACTCTGTCGTCAGTGCCTTGGAGAAAGCGCAGAGGAGATAACATTCAAACATTATCAACAAAGAGGTATTTCAGTTTCACGGAGAGAAATCAGAGGAAAGAGAACGATTCTCCTTAGCAGGCAACGCTGAGGGAAGTTCCAAGAGTGGTTTTTAAAATGAAGGGCTTTTGTTTCGTTGAGGAGAAGCTATTTCAGAAAGCTCTAAAGTCGGAGAGTCAGTAACCAGAGGACACAGACTTCAGATCATCAGCAAAAGAAACCTGAGGGAGAATTAGTTTTGTTTTAATGCAGCAAGTCGGGATGATGTGTAGTGCACTGCTTGATCAAGTCTTGGCAAGATTCATTATGCCTGTGCCCTGTAGTAGACTATGCCCAAGCCCACTCATATACTGATGTGGTCACATGCCTGACCTGCTGTGCTGTTCCAGCAATAAAGTTTCAACTTTGATCTCCAGCGTCTGCAGACCTCACTTTCTCCTCATTATGCCTGTACCCTGTAGTAGACTATGCCCAAGCCCACTCATATACTGATGTGGTCACAGCCACGGAATCACATCTTACAGCCAACGCCCAAGTCACCACCATCACCATCCCTGGATATGTTCTGTGCCACTGAGAGTGACAGCACAGTGGGAGGGAGTTGCCCTGAGGGTCCTCAACATTGACTCCGGACCCCATGCAGTCTCATGGCTTCAGGTTAAACATTGGCCAGGAACCCTCCTGCTGACTACCATGTACCGTCCTCCCTTGGCTGAGGAATCAGTGCTCCTCCATGTTGAACAACACTTAGAGGAAGCACAGAGGGTGGTAAGGGAGCTGAACGTACCCTGGGTGGGGGATTTCAATGTCCACCAACAAGTGTGGCTCGGCAGCAGCATTACTGACCGAGCTGGTCTGGTCCTAAAGGACATTGCTGTTAGACTGGGTCTGCGGCAGCTGGTGAAGGAACCAACAAGAGGGAAAAACATCCTCGACCTCACCTTACCAACCTGTCGGCTGCAGATGTATCTGTCCATGACAGTAACGGTCAGAGCGAACACCGCACAGTCCTTGTGGAGATAAAATCCCGCCTTCACATTGTGTTGTGTGGCACTTTCACCCGTGCTATATGGGATAGACTTCAAACAGACCTACCAACTCAAGACTGGCCTTCCATCGTTATGGGCCACCAACAGCAGCAGAGTTGAACTCCAGCACAATCTGTAACCTCATGGCCCAGTGTGTCCCCAACTCAACCATTACCATCCAGCCAGGGGATCAACCCTGGTTCAATGGAGAGTGCAGGAGGGCATGCCAGGAGCAGGACCAGGTATGAGGGGTCAACCTGGTGAAGCTACCAAACATGACCACCTGTATCCCAAACAGCATAAGCAACAAGTCACAGACAGAGCTAATGGATCCCACAACCAACGGATCAGATCTAAGCTCTGCACTCCTGCCATGTCCAGCTGTGAATGGTGGTGGATAGTTAAACAACTCACTGGAGGAGGTGGCTCCACAAATATCCCCATCCTCAGTGACGGAAGAGTTCAGAAACACCAGTGCAAAGGATAAGGATGAAGCCTTTGCAGCAACCTTCAGCCAGGGATTTGGGCCAAGTGCTGGCAAATGGGAATTGGTCAGTTTAGGATATTTGGTTGGCATGGACGAGTTAGGCCGAAGGGTCTGTTTCTGTGCTGAACATCTCTATGACTGTAAGTGCTGAGTGGATGATCCACCTCAGCCTCCATCAAAGATCCCTTCCTGAAGGTAATATGGGGATTCTGCAAGGAGTGTAGCAGTTCAAGGCGGCAGCTCATCTCAAGGACACAAGGTATGTCATCATACTCTCCCGAAATGAGGTACTGCTCTAAAGCACATTGAAAATAATACAGGCACTTGACGGAGAGGGCATGGAGAAGATGTTGCTGCTTCTGAGTAGGCCCAAGCCATAATTAAAAAGACCAACTCTGACCACCAACTTCATCAAAATGTCTTTCAGGTTAAATGAAGAGGGTCCTCACCTGGACTACAAACACCACCAATCTGATGGGCTGAACGGCTGTGATTACCAGGCCTGCCCCTTGTAGGTTGCCCGTACCATGAGGTGTCCAGCTCAGACTCCTCTTGGCCGGTCCCTGGAAACCCCAGACGTACCTGGTTATAAGGGTCCATTGGAATCTTTGTCCTGGGCTCGAGGAGGTTAAGGGAAATGGACTGTAGAACATACAAGTAGTGAGCCATCTCGTCCCTCACTGCTGAAGAGCTCAGAATAATGTTCTACAAGGAAATATAAACACGACACAGTAAATCAGAGCGTTAGTAAAACCGTATGATCAGAACATCACAGGCATGACTGCCGTCACAGCGTGATCGATGGGGTTTGAGGTTCACAGTTACCCCCCCCCCCCCCCGCCAGACATGGGGATCTTCCCAGTGGCAGAAAGACAGCCTGGAGAAAGCTGCTGAAAGAATGTGGAGTGTTCCCTCCATCCGCTACAGCAATACTGACAGCTTCTACTGCCAAGAAACCCAGTGGTATTAATGTTTCTTTAAACCAGGTGCCCTCTCTCTCCCTCCCCCCTCGGACGGCGCTGACCGGTCCCTCCCTCCCCCTCGGACAGCACTGACTGAGTCACATACAACCTCGGACGGCGCTGAGCGGTCCCTCCCTCCCCCTCGGACAGCACTGACTGAGTCACATACACCCTCGGACAGCGCTGACCGGTCCCTCTCTCCCCCTCGGATGGTGCTGACCGGTCCCTCCCTCCCCCTCGGACAGGACTGACCGGTCCCTCCCCCCTCCCCCTCGGACAGGACTGACCGGTCCCTCCCTCCCCCTCGGACAGGACTGACTGAGTCACATACACCCTCGGACAGCACTGACCGGTCCCTCCCTCCCCCTCGGACAGGACTGACCAGTCCCTCCCTCCCCCTCGGACAGGACTGACTGAGTCACAAACACCCTCGGACAGCGCTGACCGGTCCCTCCCTCCCCCTCAGACAGCGCTGATGGGTCCCTCTCTCCCCCTCGGACAGCACTGACTGAGTCACATCCACTCTCGGACGGGACTGACCAGTTCCCCACCCTGGTTTGAATACTGAAAGAAAGTCTCCTTTACCCTCTGAATGTTCTGCCTGAGGTTTCTCTTGTTGAGGAAGTCCATCATTTCCTAATTGAGGGAGAGAAAGAACACTGTGGGTCAGAGTCATTGCGCTGGAAACAGATCCTTCATTCCAACTTGACAATACCTGGGCAGCTTCAGGGACTGAACAGGAGTGGTTTGACAGAATTATAGTACACGTGGGAAGGATAATTTATAAATACCCAAGTTAATACTGCTCAACTGTTCCAAAGCCTCCTCTTCCAGGACATTTCTCTGTCCCTCTGCGATACAGATCCACAGACACTGATAACTCTCAGGGGCCACTATCTTGGTATGAACTGGCAGGCTATCTGACCATGTGGGGCATCACAGTCAGAGTAATTCTGCTCGCTGTCAGGATATGGAGAATGGGCAGGAATGTGGTGATGGAGTCAAGGATCAGTCCTGTTGTATTGAAAGGCATATCAGGATCAAGAGGCCAATGGGCCCCTCCCGTGTCTGGCAGGACTGTCCAATGCTGCATGATAGGACAGCGAGGATTGGAGATACAGTTGATACTGAGTAGTTAAAGGATTAATTGCTGCGCAGAGATGGATCAGTGCTGAGGAAGTGTTGTACCTACTCGGCTGTGTTAGTACCGAACGCACACTGATTCTGACAATCTTTCACAGATTGAATCAGAGTTCCAGAGTAAAGGTCTCCCTGCTCCCGGTCGACGTGCTTTCACCCCAGGCCCCTAGCAGTGACAGCCAACGCCAGCTGCCCACGTGGGCTCCATGCCAATCTCGTCTCCACTGAAGTGTGAGCAGTATTCTGCCTTTGTACTGGTGACAAATGATGCCCAGATAGAGAGACAGCGAGCGACCGTGCCGAGGCGAGTGAAGTCTCACCTTCCTCTCGTCATCCTTTGAACTCAGCAGCAGGGCGATGATCAGAGCCATCGCTTTCGTTTGGATCATCTGGTTTGTCCTGCAGAGGAAGAGAGAGATCACGGAAAGATCAGATACACCACCAGCCCCCTCCTACAGGGCAGATACACCACCAGCCCCCTCCTACAGGGCAGATACACCACCAGCCCCCTCCTACAGGGCAGATACACCACCAGCCCCCTCCTACAGGGCAGATACACCACCAGCCCCCTCCTACAGGGCAGGTACCACACCAGCCCCCTCCTACA
>NC_057726.1:63235358-63242770 GCF_004010195.1 Chiloscyllium plagiosum | reverse complement strand
GAGTCAGAATCTTTGGTGACCTTTAAGCGGCAATTGGATAGGTACATGGATGGGTGCTTAAGCTAGGACAAATGTTCGGCACAACATCGTGGGCCGAAGGGCCTGTTCTGTGCTATATTGTTCTATGTTCTATGTTAGGAGATGTATTCAATAAATTGGTGAGTCGATCTAATGATCCCTGACCTCATGAACAATGCTAATGGCTGCAGATATTCCAGTTCAGGGACTGGGGCATCATACTTGGTCCAACGCTACCCAGCAGGGAAACAAAATATGGTAAAACTCATGAATACTGATCCAACTCATTGTGTCAATCCAAAATGGAGGACTAGCACGTTTCTATCCAAGTATGAGTTTTGTTTTAGAAACTGCTTTCCTCTCTGGGGATTGGCAGCCATTTTCATGTAGGCCCATGGCCATGTTTTTGGAAAGAAGTCCTGGAGTTTTGGGGAAATAAACCTCAGGCCTACACGAACAGGTCCAGATAGGTTAAGAATTTTTTTTGTGTTCAGTTAAAGGCTCCAAAAAATGGAATTTGGGCTCATGACATAGCGGGAGCTCTCCAGATATGGTCTTACTGCAACTTACACTTGCAGGTGAGCGATAAGTCTGTCCAGAGGAACCTCGTTCTTCACCAGTTGGAACAGGAAGCTGCTGCTCAGTACCATACTCTCCAGAATTGCCAAGGATAGTTGCTGGATCGATGCATCCATCGCAGATTTGTTCACAAACCCTGCAATCTAAGGCCAGAGAGATAGGCAAACAGGTCAATACGGAAGCGAGCATCTCATTACAATCGTGACTGGCCGTTCAACGCACATGGCTTTGTTTTAACACCTCTTACATTCATCAAGGCACGAAACATCTTAACGGCGGCTCAAACACTTTCTGTAAGTGCGGCCCAGGTTTGAAAGACATAAAATGGCCGACAAGAAATAAACAGCCTGCTCTAAACTTTAAGCGAAACACGATAGTACCTTTGAACTGGGCCACTCCAAGGTAAACGGGAGGGCCTACAAGCAACCATTCTGAGGCAGTTTGATAAGAGGATTCCTAAGGATAAACTAGTGATTGATTCCAGCCTCATTTGTGAAAGGTTGCTGTCTCATTAACTGAACAGCACCAGTTCGAACAAGGGGTGTAAGTCTCAGCCCACGAACCAGCCAACCTAACTCATTAGGCAGCTGTGAAAACAACAACTAGAGTGATCTTGTAGGAATTGGTGGTTTCTTTGAAGTTATTCACAATATTAAGAAACAGGTTCTAGTTAAAGATTCTTCAGATAATCACAGAGATAGATTTCAACATAATTATAGAAACATGGATAACCAAAGTATAATAGAAGCATTAGGGGGAAAAACATTTAAACATAGATGGTGGAAGTTAATTAATCTCAGGAAACTCTTTCTCCTACCTCTAAAAGGATGCCTGGTATGCCCTAAACAAAATAGATTGGTCGCAATTTATTAATCACCCAGTGCTCACAGAAGAAGTAGCAACATCACACTTTATAATTAACTTTATAACAGAAATTACTCTTACGAATCATATAGCAGTTGGTTAAAACCAACTGTCTTTTGTAAATTTTTTATATAGATGCAATGGGGACAGTGGAAAATATAAGAGGAATAACAGAATTTGATAGAGATAGCACATGGAATACAATGAATAACAGAATTCAAGCAGTCCTTAGAGATAAGCAACTCTAGGATAGACCAGGAGGAGTGTAACCAGTAACTTTGGAATGCTAATTAATAGGATGCATAGAAAGATCCCAAGGCTTGGCGATTACAATGTCTGTTAAACACCAGGAGATCATGGGAACCTGGAGTTGTCCATTAGAATGCCCATCATTGATTAGGTGTATCAGATGATTGGGTGTTTGGAATAAGAGACCACGCTGTGTGTGACTACTATAACACAAGATGTATAAAAACTGCTGTATTTCACTGCAAAATTCAGAGTGTGTCAATGATCTCCTTTCCGATCTGAGCTGTAGATTAAGAGAACAATTGGGTTTTCACATCGAGGCTAGCTTCAGGGAAGATCCTACGGCCCTCGCCCTGCACTAATCAGTCATTGCTTGAATAAAAGTCCTCCATTTGCCTGAATCCTGCCTGTCTCTTGAGCCTCTGTCCCTGGTCGGGGGTACGCTCCTACACATGCCAAACTGAGGGCTAAGTATTAGCAGCAAACACTCTCAGGGCTGCAAGAGCTTAGCAAGATACAGTGTAAAGCTCCCTCTACAGTGTCCCCATCAAACTCTCAGGACAGGTACAATATGGGGTTATATAAAGAGTGAAGCTCCCTCTACACCATCCCCCTCAAACAATCTTCAGTGCAGGGACCTGGGAAGGGTCACGTACAATGTAAAACTCTCTCTACGCTGTCCCCATCAAACAGTCCCAGGAAAGGGACTGCACGGGGTTAAATACAGAATAAAGCTCCCCGTACACTGTCCCCATCAGATACTCCCAGGACAGGTACAGGATGGGGTTTGATACAGAGTAAAGCTCTTCCTACACAGTCTCCATCAGATGCTCCCAGGACAGGGACAGCACTGTGAGAGATACAGAGTAAAGCCTCCTCTGCACTTTCCCCATCAAATACTCCCAGGACAGTTATAGCACAGGATCAGATACAGAGTAAAGCTCCCCTTACATTGTCCCCATCAAACACTCCCAGGACAGGAACAGCACAGTGTGAGATACAGAGTGAAGTTCCTCTACACTGTCCCCATTATTTAGAATCAGCTAATCTCTCCACAAACCTGCAATGTTCCCACTACAAGGAGATGGATTAATGTGTAGTTGGACTGTAACAAACTGCAATACTGCCCACATGCAGCCAACCCTCAGTCAGTCCCATTCGAGAGTGTGGTGCTGGAAAAGCACAGCAGGTCAGGCATCATCCGAGGAGCTGGAGAATTGACGTTTCCAGCATAAACCCTTCATTCAGTCACTCTGTGCTGACTCACTCCCTCTACTGGAAAAGTTGGAAAGAGCAGCCTGTTGTGTTGTCACCAGTTTGTTTTTATCTCAGAGCCAGCCAGAGGAGCACTCATTTTTTTTAAAAGAAGTGTGCAACGGTTAATTGACATGAGTTTTAAAATTCTCTTCCATCACAAAGCGCCTGATCTCATGCTTTCCCCAGCTCCAATAGCTTTTCTCTTTACTCTGAGTCCTCACCCAAGCTTAATCAATCGAGCACAGTGAGCATTGATCAGTTGCCAGGCTCACGTAATCAAACCCAGAACTGAATGCTGGGGCAGAACGGTAGTGATGCTCACCCTGGTCAAGTAGAGCATGATCCCCTGGGCAGGCAGGTCCACACCAAAGTGAACAGTCACAAACGCCAACTTAGCACCGACAAAGTCCTGGCGTCCGACCTGCTGGGCGAGCCTTGGGGTAACAGTGTGGTGTATCACTCCCCATCGGTGGGGTGATTTGGATGAGAAGGATATGGATAGGGTACAGGGGTCCCTCTGGATGGCCAGTAGTGGCTGCCTGGTGGTTTCACCAAGCACTGGCACAATGACAGTTTCCTAATAAGGGGAGATGGTGGTGCACTGGTAACGCCACTGGACCAGTCATCCAGAGCCCAAAACTCTGAGGTCAGGGATTCAAATCCTGGCATGGATTTTACAGTCATACAGCACGGAAACAGACCCTTCAGTCCAACTCGCCCATGCTGACCAGATATACCAACCTAATCTAGATCCATTTGCCAGCATTTGGCCCATATCCCTCTAAACCCTTCCTATTCATATACCCGTCCAGATGTCTTTCAAATGTTGTAATTGTAACAGCCTCCACCACTTCCTCTGGCAGCTCATTCCATACACACACCACCCTCTGTGTGAAAACGTTACCCCTTAGGTCTCTTTTATATCTTACCCCTCTCACCTTAAGCCAGACCCTGGTTCTGGACCCCCCCCACCCTGGGGAAAATACTTTGTCTATTTACCCTTTCCATGCCCCTCGATGATTTTATAAACCTCTATAAGGTCACCCCTCAGCCTCCGACGCTCCAGGGAAAACAGCCCCAGCCTGTTCAGCCTCTCCCTGTCACTCCAACACCCTGGCAATATCCTTGTAAATCTTTTCTGCACCCTTTTGAGTTTTAAACCATCCTTGGTTTGAGACCAGAACTGAATGCAGTATTTTGAAAGTGGCCTAACCTATGACCCGTACAGCTGCAACATGACCTCTCAACTCTTATACTCAATGCATGAGAAATAAAGGTAAGTATACCAAATGCTTTCCTCACTATCCTGTCTACCTGGGACTCTACTTTCAAGGAACTATGAACCTGCACTCCAAGGTGCAGTTTTAAACTACATTAATAAATCTGGGATTGAAATGTAGTTTAAGTTAAGGTGATACAATCACCGATTGTTGTAAAAATCCATCTGGTATCTTCAGGTCCTTCAGAGACATCTTCCATGTGACTTCAGGCACACAGTAATGTGTTTAACTCTGACCTGCCCACTGAAGCTAGGCCCCAGGCCTTGCAAAGCACACAGGTCAAAGGGCAGCGAGGGACAGGCAGAAAGAGCCCCCCCATTTATCTCTCCACCTTGGAGGCTTCCCTGCCTCTATTTCTGATGAAGGGCTTTTGCACAAAACGTCGATTTTCCTGCCCCTCGGATGCCGCCTGACCTGCTGTGCTTTTCCAGCACCACTCTGATCTAAACTCCAGCATCTTCAGTCCTCACTTTTGCCGTTGGAAGCAAGAGCTGGCCTTGCCAGCGATGCCCACATCCCACGGAGTGGAAAAGCAATGAAAGCCAGCCCAATACAGGCGCTAACCCATCAGCACCCCTCCTTACAGCGTTTACCTCTCTCCTGGACTGAGCGTATGGTCCTCTGACCTTATATTGCCCGAAGTACTTTGTAGCCCAAAAAACAGTATGGCATAAGGACCATGTTATGCCGAAGGTGACGCCAAGTTAAACTGATCTCTTCTGCCTGCTCTCGGTCCATATCCCTCCATTCCCTGCACGGTCATGTGACTTATCTAAAAGCCCCTTAAATGTCCCCCAGTCGAATTGACCTCCAGAAGTGGAGGGGGGGGGGGGGAGGAGGGGGAGGGGAGTGTGCAGCTGGCCAGTGCTGTCTCAGGGAGAGGTGATGACTGACCTTCTTGATGAAAACATGGTTGAGGGTTTCCCAGGAAACGACTCCGTGTTCCATCAGCTCGATAAATGCACTCAGGGCGTAAGCCAAGCTCTCACCGGTGCTGTAACACACAAGAGACAGTCTGTTACTAGGGCTCCCACCAGACTGTGCAAACTCCGTGAGGGCAAGGATGAATAGCCTGGGTCAAAGAGACGGCAATGAGGATACATATTCACCCGATCCATGCCCCCCCCATGATGTTATAACCCTCGATAAGGTCCTCCCTCAGCCTCCGATGCTCCAGGGACAACTAAGCCCAGCCTATCCCTTTAGGCACAGTCTCTTTCCATACTGGCATATTCCACAACTCTGCAAAGAAATAGCTCCAAAACCCTTCACTGTCAATTACAACTTAATGTCATTTAACCGCTGTCATTGTGTAGGACACAGAATCCCCTCAGGTGTGGAAACAGGCCATTTGGCCCATTGGGTTCACACTGACCCTCTGAACAGCATCCCACCCAGACCCAGACCCACCCTGCCATCCGATCCATGTAACCCTGCATTTCCCATCGTCCGTATACCCAACCGACACATCCCTGGACACTATGGGCAACTTCCCATGGCCAATCCACCTCATCTGCACGTCTTTGGACTGTGGGAGGAAACCGGAGCACCCAGGGCAGACCCATGCAGACACGGGGAGAACGTGCAAACTCCACACACACACAGACACACACACACAGACAGACACACACAGACAGACACACACAGACAGACACACAGACACACACACACGCCCGAGGCTGGAATCGAACCCGGGTCCTTGAAGCTGTGAGGCAGCAGTGCTAACCAATGAGCCACCGTGCCTGTGGGGAGCTTGCTGCGTGCAGTTTGGCAGCCACGCCTGTTACACTGAAACGGGGCGCTAGCTTGAAAAGGAGCCCCAGTGGGCGGAAAGCAGTTTGGTCAGTCCCAGCGGAGCGGGTAGCAAGGTGACTGACCAAAGAGCTCTTTGGTTCGGAGGCCTGCAGTGCACTGAGAGCGCCTCTAGGTGGAGCTGAGGGCTCCCTACTCACTCATGGCCATTCTCCACAATGCGGACCAGCACAGCAATCCCATCTTTGCTGATGAACTCCTGGGCAAAGGTGATATCCTTGGAGAGGACTGCCAGTCCCTTCAGTGAGTCCGAGCGCACGTTGTAGTTATTACTCTGGATCCCAGCGTAGAGGTTCTCAGCCTCTCGGTTCTGCCATACAAACAGAAGAACGGGCGGCTGAGTGAGCGAGTCTTGGGGAAGACCAGGCTAAGGACCGCAGGGAGCGAGCGGGAACGCCGAGTTCTGATTTGACTGGACAGTATTCCCAGACATGTACGTGTGAGGTCGAACACCTGACTCTCTTGACTGCAGTCACCCCCCCGCCCCGTGCCTTGACCTGCTCCTTCTCAAAGTTTACTTACCCCCAAGATCAAACCCTTGCCTGGCTTCACCCCCTCCCAGTGTTTGGAATCTCATCCGTCCCCACAGCCCTGTGAGATTCCTCCAATTCTGGCTCCAGGACCAAATTAGATCGCTTCCCCCATCAGTGGCTGTGCCTTGAAAGGCATGGATGCTGCCGAAGATGACGCCAAGTTAAACTGATCCCTTCCACCTGCCCTCGGTCCACCCAAAACGTCGATTTTACTGCTCCTCGGATGCTGCCTGAACTGCTGTGCTCTTCTAGCACCACTAATCCAGACTCGGTCCATATCCCTCCATTCCTTGCACGGTCATGTGGCTTATCTGAAAGCCCCTTAAATGCCCCCGGTCGAATTGGCCTCCACCATTACCCCCGGCAGTGCATTCCATACGTCTCCCACTCTCTGGGTGTAAAGAAACACGTCATTGTCAAACTCTGTTTGACAACGCTACTGTGAAAGGCCTTGGGCTGTCTGATGAGGGTAAAGAAGTTCATAGAGTCATCCAGCACACAAGACCCTTTGGCCCATCAAAGCCTGTACTGCCAAAAAGACACCACTACCTACACCAGCTCCACTTTCCTGCCCACAGCCTTGGATGTTAGGACATTTCGACAGCTTATCCCAGTACCTTTAAAAGCCACCCTCATAGGCAGTGCACGTTCACATTCCCACCAGCCTCTGGTTGAAAACACCCTTCCTCAAATCCCCTGGAAACCCCTGCCTTTCACGTTCTGGTTCATCCAAGTCACATTGGAATTGGCACCTTGCTGGAATTAACTGATGGTCTTATACGCGGGTGCACAGCAGTAACTCTGAAATGAGGTCTTTGGG
>NC_057726.1:63232597-63234858 GCF_004010195.1 Chiloscyllium plagiosum | reverse complement strand
ACATTGCCAAATGTTGGGGAAAACCCATCTGGTTCACTAACGTCCTTTAGGGAAGGAAACCGCCATCCTTACCTGGTCTGGCCTATGTGTGACTTCTGACCCAAAGCAATACGGTTGACTCACAACTGAGGAAGGGCTTATGCCCGAAACGTTGACTCTTGTGCCCCTCAGATGCTGCCTGACCTGTTGTGCTTTTCCTGCACCGCTCTCTCGACTCTGATCTGCAGTTCTCACTTTCTCTTTTGTTAACCCTACTTTAAAACACGTTTCCTTTTATTCTGAACTTTGTATCTCTGTATTTTTCTAATTTATTCCTACGATTTTTATACCGTTGAAGGTCTGTAATGCTGGACCTTTTATTCCCTTATTTTCTAATTCTTTCCTTGAGAATTTTTACTCCAGAATCTGTACCGAAGTATCTTTGAACCTAAGATGGTGCCGCAAGTGGTGACCTGTGAACGTTTCACTGTACACATGTGACTACATGTGACAATAATTCTAATTCTAATCCTTTTCCTCAGTAACTAATACAGCAGCTGTGTACTAGGCTGTTCGGAAAATTCCATTCTGCGCTGCACAAGCCCCATAGAGTTCCAAGGGTGGGAAGCAAATCTGATTTCCAGTTCTCCCCTCTGACCAATCCTCTGAAAATAGTAAACCATACCCAATGTTTCTGTAACCACAGGTGACCAATGGGAGTGCGATTTTCAAATCAGCAGATTCTAATCCCGCGGCCCTTTAAAAGCCACCCCTCTGAGTTGCCCTTACAACTTACACTCCCACCGATCTTCGCTTCATCAGCCAACTTGGCTTCGATACAGGAATTCTGAGGCAGGGTCACTCGACTCGAAACACTAACTCTGATTTCTCTCCACAGTTGCAGGCCAGACCTGCTGAGCTTTTCCAGCAGTTTCTGTTTTTTGTCTCTTCAAGACATTCAGTTCCCTGACAAAGTCATTGATATAGATTGTAAGTAGTTACAGTTTGCCAATACGAAAATGATAATTTCATCACAGCCCTCTGTTCTCTGGACCACCCTTGACCCATGCTAATATCCTCAACGACAAGAGCTTTCATGTTGCTGTATGGCCCGTTGTCTTGCACCTCACTGAATGTCTTTTGGAACTCCAAATACATCACACCTGCAGATTCACCTTTATCCATCCTGCTTTTTACACCCTCAACACTCTCTCAAAAAATTTCCAAAGATTAGGGCAACATGGTGGCTCAGTGGTTAGCACTACCACCTCACAACACCAGGGACCTGAGTTCGATTCCAGCCTCGGGTGACTGTCTGTGTGGAGTTTGCACGTTCTCCTTGTGCCTGTCTGGGTGTGCTCTGGTTTCCTCCCACAATCCAACGATGTGCAGGTTAGGTGGATTGGACAAGGAAAATGGTGGGGCTGGGCAAGATGCTCTTCAGAGGGCTGGTGTGAACGCAAAGGGCTGAATGGCCTACTTCCACACAATAGAGATTTTATGATTAATTACTTTTCAAAACTCTGCTTGACTGTATTACAAATTTCTAAATATCCTACCAGCACTTCATTGATAATTGATTCCAGCATTTACCCCAACGCCTCCAACAATAGATATTAGACGACCTTACCCATAGTTTTGTGCTTTCTGTTCCTCTCAGTTTTTGAATAGAGGTGCTACACTTGTGACTAAGAGTACACTGGTGGATGTACTGAATTTATGATTTACAGAGAGCATTCCAGAAGGTGCCAAATCAATTGTTGAAAATAAAAGTCCATGGGATAGCAGGTTGCATGTTAGCATGGATAGCATATTGGCAGGCTGACAGGTGACAGAGGGATGGCATAAGTATATAATTTTCAAGTTGGCGAGGTGATGTGCCACAGGAATCACATCCGATTTTTGCAATTTTTATAAATGACTTGAATAAAGGGGTCAAAGGTCTGATTGCTAGACTTGCTGATGACACAAACGCTAGGGAGGGAAGTGAGGTGTGGAGAGAACATAAAGAAGCTACAAAGAATCATAGCATGGAAGCAGGCCATTCAGCCCATCAAGTCCACACCGACTCTCCAAACAGCATTCCGCCCACACCCACCCAATCCCTGTAACTCTGCATTTCCCACGGTTAATCCACCCAGCCTGCTCATCCCTGGGCACCATGGGCAATTTAGCACGGCCAATCCACCCAGCGTGCTCATCCCTGGGCACCATGGGTAGTTTAGCACGGCCAATCCACCCAGCGTGCTCATCCCTGGGCACCATGGGTAGTTTAGCACGGC
>NC_057726.1:63172466-63232503 GCF_004010195.1 Chiloscyllium plagiosum | reverse complement strand
CTTGTGATTTCAAATAAACCTGTTGGACTATAACCTGGTGTCATGTGACTTCTGACCTTTTAGAAAGGTGGGACAGGCTTGAAGGGCTGAACTGACTATTTCTTATTTCTGATTCCTGATGAAGGGCTCCGGCCCCGAAACGTCGATTTCCCTGCTCCTCGGATGCTGCCTGACCTGCTGTGCTTTTCCAGCAACACACTCTCAACTCTGACTATTTCTTATGTTCTACCTTAAACCAAAATGAGAATGTGCTGGTCTGTGTGTGACACTTTCCTGAAGAAGGGCCTGTGCCCGAAGCGTCGAATCTCCTGTTCCCTGGATGCTGCCTGACCTGCTGTGCTGTTCCAGCAATAAAGTTTCAACTTTGATCTCCAGCATCTGCAGACCTCACTTTCTCCTTTTTTGCACAATACACAGTGAGTGATTATTACACAGGATGGTTTTGGTATACTCTATTTCAGTATCACGTCTACACAGTGAGCAGATGACTGGTTACCTATTCACGAGGTTGCCAATAAGATCGATCTTGTAGGGAGTAGGAATCCCAATGCATATATTGACCAGTGAAGGTAGATTTTTGGGACATATTGGCAGAAAACCCAATGGCAGATTTCTCAATTAATACACCAAGGCAAGGCAGCATATTTGATTGCTCCCATCTCAATGGTAGATTTGAGCATAGGATGGCGTTCATTATTAATAAAAACAGAAAGTGCTGGAGAAACTCAGCTGCTCTGACAGAATCTGTGAGGGCAGAAACCGTGGTAACATTTTGAGTTCAATTTCTCGTGTTTATCAAGCTTTGTAAACAAATTCCTTGATATAACTGCAGATTTGAATACTGCAATACATACATATTGGGTGTTCGCAAGGGTAGAAGGTTAGTGGATATTCTATCAAAACTGTGTTTCCCATGGTAACTAACGAAGAGATTAGCAACAGCTGGGTCTACAGGATATCCCTTAGCAATGGCATCCAATTGGGCCTATGTGGCATCACTGAGACTGCACTCAACTGTCAGGGTCACCAAGTTCATGAGTTCAATGTACACAGTTTTGGACATGTGTGGCATATGTAGATTGCCATGTTACAATGACATTAGATTAGATTACTTACAGTGTGGAAACAGGCCCTTCGGCCCAACAAGTCCACACCGACCCGCCGAAGTGCAACCCACCCAGATCCATTCCCTTACATTTCACCCCTTCACCTAACACTACGGGCAATTTAGCGTGGCCAATTCACATTTTTGGACTGTGGGAGGAAACCGGAGCACCCGGAGAAAACCCACGCAGACACGGGGAGAATGTGCAAACTCTACACAGTCAGTCGCCTGAGGCGGGAATTGAACCCGGGTCTCTGGCGCTGAGAGGCAACAGTGCTAACCACTGTGCCACCGTGCCGCCCGTGGTTCAAATGTCAATGCTTCCTTGGATGGCACATTGTTAATGCCATTGCCAGAAGAACACAGGGATGTGCTATCACTCTCAACATGTAGCTCTTGTACAGGGTCTTCATGGAAGTGAGGGAATCCTGCACATTTAATGTGGGAAAACCATTTAAAACTAGTTGCAAGGAGCTCACTCATCCATTTGAGTCACTTCATGTTGCACATAGTGTCAGAGATGAAACAGGGTGTACAGGACCATTGCTTTTGTGGGTTGGGTGACCCTCACTGTCGATGCACTGAGCCACAAGGACAAAGTGAGGCAGGTCACTTGCACATCCTTGTGCCAGTCTAATAGATGCCTCTGCAATGTGTGTTGCCATGTGGTCATGGGCAGTGGTAGGTGGTATAGATATTACCCTGGAACCTTCATTGAGCAGCATGTACGTTTTGCTGTGCGACCATTCGAGGTCCTTTGTTGAGTTTACAGTTGTATATATCTAGTTTGTCTCGTGACAATGCAATGTTACCAAACTGGGTGGCATGGGCAGACTGGGCCGAAGGGCCTGTTTCCATGCTGTCAACCCCTATGGCTCTATTCATGTTGCAGATATCATTCGGTATTCCTCAACGTACATCTGTCAGATCTACTTAGTGTGTTTTCAGGACCGAAGCATCCTTGTTGGATATTGCTTCGGGGTGGGATAACTGGTAAGGAAGGAGTTTGAATTCAGCCAATTCCTGCTTCATACAGGACAAGAGTATTCCAAACTTAAACCATGAGCGAGAATAGGGTTCATGTTTCATCCCTGTTCAAACAGATTTATCATATATTTAGTAACGCCTTAACTGTGATACTAAGCTGCTTACAATCATATATAGTGTGGGCATTATTTATGGTGCAGTTACCTATTGAGTCAAGAGAGTGGCATAAATGGTTCAGGAGTTGGCAACAGTTTGATGATGGCACTGGACTGGGTACAGTTCCAAAGTTTAAAAGACATTTGGATAAGTACATGAATATTAAAGGTTTGGAGGGATAGGGACCAGCAGCAGACATCTGGGACTAGTTTAGTTTGGGATTATGGTTGGCATGGACTGGTTGGACCGAAGGGTCTGTTTCCGTGCTATATGATTGGTAATCCAGAGTCTCAGACTTGATCCACAGGTTCAAATCCCACCATGGTAGATGGTTAAAACGGAATTAAGTAAAAATGCAGAATTTAAAAGTAAAGCTGGTCCTATTCCTGATGAAGGGCTTTAGCCCGAAACGCCGATTCTCCTGCTCCTTGGATGCTGCCTGACCTGTTTTGCTTTCCCAGCAACACACTCTCGACTCTATGCCAACCATTGTTGACTTTTCTAAAATCCCACCTGGTTCACTAATATCCTTAAGGGAAGGGTAATCTACGGAAATCTGGGGTTCTTAGCCGGTGTGGCCTACCTGTGACTCCGGACCCACAGCAATGTGGTTCACTCATAACTGCTCTCTGAAATGGCCTTGCAAGCCTCTCAGTTTAAGGGATGTTAGGGATGGGCAGTAAATGCTGCCCTTGTTAGTGATGCCCACATCCCACAACTGATGGAAACTGTCAAAAACATGGAAGGAAGTTGCACAACCAGACCAAGTGTCGTGTACAACATGGTGTTGATTAGAAACCCTGTGAACAACCATGTCTGACGATGGGACTCTGTCTCAATTTAGCTCTCTCGCTGCACTTGAAAACAAACACTATAATACCTTGGGCGCAACACATTGCTGGCGAATTAAGGAGGCAGATCTACCCCACTGACCAATCACAGCAGGGAGTGGAATGATCATACTCAACCAGCCCAGGCTTGCAAGCCTCAGAACACCATGTGCAACACGAAAAATTATCCTGCCATTGGCCAGCATTTATTGAACAATCCAGACTGTGCTGGAAACTACACTGAAATCCAATCTACGATTATCAGTCAGGCTCAAAGTTAGATGTTAACACACAAGACTGTGTTTTGTACAGGCAGAAAGACATACACCACAACTTCTTAATTGTGGAAATACGAGCCAGGGAGACTGCCAATCTCTGTTGCATTTCAATGGCAACACCCTGACCAGGGTTTATCTCACTGGCCTAGGAATGAAGATTAACAGTTAACTGTTCTTGCCAATGATAGTCCGATTCATCAGCATCTCCTTCTCAGGCTTATAAACTGATGGTTCCTACACCCCCCACTCCACATTCAAACTGTGGTTACCTTCATCCTAGTCCCTGATGAATGTAAGACAAAAATAAAACCTCACCTTTGTATCTCCTTTTTGCAGCATCTATCTGTACATAGACCACTCGATAACCTCTTTTGGACCTCAGGGGTGAAGCTTCCTTGCATATCAATTGGAGTTTGTCTGTATTGGTGATTCTGTTTTCGTTCTGGCTGTGTTTATAAAGCTCAGTTCTTGAGACCTCTCTAATCAGCTGAGACTTCTATACATCTGGAGTCTCTTTCTTTCATGTGAACTGCAGATTGGCATGGTTAGAGTGGAACTGAATTAGGAGAAGTTTCATTTTAAAATAGCCTCAACCTCAGTGCGTGAGTGCGTGAGACTCAGCTACAAGGAAGTGGGGCCAGTCTTGGTTCTTGTTCCCAGTAACTGAAAACAACTAAATTTAGTGTAAGAGTTTTCTGGAAATGCTTTAGTTTTTAAAGAAAAATGGACAAGTAAGTGTTGGTGAGACACGACAAGAGGGTGTGGATCTGTCTGTGAGAATGAAATTGTCAAAGTCAATTGGTTCAAGGTTCTTTATCAAGTGAATAGCTGCCTTATATTTCTTGACCAGATTGTTTTGTTGGTATATATTCAATTGTACCCTCACTTCTCCTCACACAGGAACATGGGGATCAGCGTTCAGTGCCTATCCCTTGCTCTGAATGGCATGTAAGGGTGGCAAATTCCCTCCCCTAAAGACTACTACTGAATCACTGTGAGTTTATATGACAATTGATGGTTGTCACGGTCACCGTTATCGAGACTAAATTAATAGTCCAGATATGTTTGAATTGAAATTAGCCCAGCTGCCACTGTCAGGTTTGAGCTAACATCCGCAGAGCATCAGCCAGGTTCCCCACATCCATAGTCCATACATCTATCTCCTGCTAACATAATGGATTGATTTATCTGTTAATTTGTACAGAAAGCCAGACCTGTATTCTAGCATTTTTCATACGTCATGCCCCAAGGGGTGTCCAAGCCAGAGAATTATGCTTGAACTGTAATCAATCTTTAAATGAAAAACACAGTAAACATCAGCATGGGAGGTGTTGTGGACTAAACCAGACCACTCAAAACATCCTCAAGCAGGCAGCTCAGACCATAACTTTGCAATCTGTTTCGGTAAGTGTACAGCGAAAATTGCCCGGAGTAAGCTAGCTAGGTTGACTACTAGATTTTAAAACAGACAAAAGTTAATTCACAAAACTACACAGTGAAACACGAAGAACCCCTACAGAACTCAGTCTATGCAACTAGACTTAATTGCGCTGTTCCGAATATACATAACAATCCCAATAAGCAAACTCCCTTTAAAACCCAGTATAAATGGTACACACGCTTACAGGTTGAAGTTGAGGGGCAGAAAAGAGAGAGCGTTTCCACACAGCTCCCTGTTGAACTTCCCAATTCAAGACTGAACTAAACAGCTCAGCTAGAAAGCTGACTACTCCCCTTTCTATATATAGGTCACTTCTAAAACATGACCTCTTTGGCCTGAAGTCTTATCTGTATAGATATAAACAGTAGGCCTCTCAAAATCCTTTTCATCTCTGTACCAAGCCAGACTGATTGAAGCTCAGCCTGGTTTATTACCCCTCTGAACAAAATCAAGGACAGAGTCCCCTTGAGCCAAGGAACAGCTTTTAGGAAGAAAAGGGACTAGCTTTGTGACAGAAGGGCCAGGTTATTTGTTAGGAGCTGGCTGCTTGAGGGATAAATGCAGACAAGGACACCACAGAGAATTAGGCGAACGTGAGGACTGCAGATGCTGGAGATTACAGTCAAGATTAGAGTGGTGCTGGAAAAGCACAGCAGGTCAGGCAGCATCCAAGGAGCAGGAAAATCGATATTCGGGAAAAAGCCCTTCATCAGGAAAGGGCTCGCTGCTCCACAGAGAATTACCCCACTCTGCTTTTGATTGGTGCAGTGGGTTCAACACCGAGTTGACATCAGAGGTCGACGATCTTTCATCAGAATTGGGAAAAAACCAGGGTTGAAGTAGATTTCCAGCAAGGGATGGGTGAGAGGAGGAGAATTTGGTCTGTGATAAGATGGACAACAGGATGGGAAATAATGTCAAACATGTCTGTTGCAGCTTTTTAATAATGTAATTCTTAGGATAGGAAATAGGTAGCCAGTAGATGTCGCACGAATGGATTCTCAAAAGGTATTCACTAAGGTCCCACAAAGTAGGTGAGTAAGCAGACTGAGAGTATGGGATTGGTCTGGACTGCAACTCATGAATAGGGGGCAAACCAGAGACAAAGGGCAGTGCTCGAGTCCCAAATGGTCACCATCTATATCATTTGGTGTGAACATGTGCACCAAATACAATAACTCCAAGTTTGCTGATGACAATAACATGAAGTGGGAAGGAGAGTTGAAGAGGCTTCAATGGGATTTAGACGCACTGACTGAGTGAGTGGGCAAGAACACACCAGGTGGGATATAATGTGGAAAACATGTAAAGTTATCGAGTTTGGAACAGGAAACAAATGCCCAGCATTTCTTAGACAGTGAGAGATTATGAAGTGTACAAAAAGATCATCACAGACCTCCTTCCACCCACCCCATACTTGAAACCTATTTTACCTCTGAGTTTTCCCAATTCTGATGAAAAGGTCGTCAACCTGCAGTGTTAACGCGGATTCTCTCTCCACAGATGCTGCCAGACCTGTTGCGTTCCTCCAGGAATGTCTGTGTTTGTTTCTAACAGTACCGTTCACAGCCAGAGAGAGAGAGATAGTGTGTCCAGATCTCAGGTGAGGTTGTGATTATTCAGGATTGTGATGCGTTTGTGGTTGAATATAACCATAATGGCCACTGTCTGAACTTGCACAAATGGGGCGGCCTGTTACTTTGGGAACACTCAAGGCTTCGACCAGTAGGGCGAGTGAGAGCAAATCAGCAAGGAAGTGAAAAACGTTTTCAGTGAACATTGAAACTGGTCAACATTTTGAAAGACGGTCAAGGTCTTGAAAGATTAATGGTGAGGATATCGTTGATGGATTTGTCTAGTTGGTAGGTTTTTGGGATTCAGGATACAAATTGAATGTTTCAGGATATGAGAGTTGGCAGGGAGAGTGCAATTCACAGCTTGTCCACATAGTGATGCTGTGTTCAATACACATCTCCCCTGAACCATGTAGATTCCCCCACCCCCAGCTCAGTGTGGGGTATTCTCCTAATTCAGGAGCAGTGTCCATCCTGAGGAGACCAGGAGCCAAGAGGCGTGGCCTAAACCATCTTGCATCATTAAGTAGAAAGTTCATGATGAAAGCACATTTGTGATCATTATTTTACAAGAAATTGTGTCAATGGGTCCCAGGTTTGATTCCAGCCTCGGACTGTCTGTGTGGAGTTTGCACATTCTCCCCGTGTCTGCGTGGGTTTTCTCCGGGTGCTCTGGTTTCCTCCCACAGTTCAAAGGTGTGCAGGTCAGGTGACTTGGCTATGCTAAATTGTCCAGGGTTACTCTTTGGAGGGTCAGTGTGGACTGGTTGGGCCGAAGGGCCTGTTTCCACACTGTAGGGAATCTAATCTGATCTAAATGTAACTTTAATGAAATGTATTCTCTGTTGTAATATGGAAAAACTCAGCCAATTTGTACACCAGCAGCTTCCAGGTACAGAGATTTGATAATAACTAGTTAATTAGTTTTTATTGATGTTGCTTGTAGGATAAATATTGGCCAGGACAAAACTGTGCTCCCATGGGTGAATTTAAAAGTTGCCATTGCACTATTTTTGAAAGAGAGCAGTGTTCTCTCTGCTCTTTTTCAAAAATAGTGCTATGGCAACTTTTAGATTCACCCATGGGAACATAGTTTGCCCCTCTTATTATCACTTTGTCTGATCAACACCTATGACACTGCAGCACTCCCCATGTAGCAAATTGTACGGGTGGCATGGTGGCTCAGTAGTTAGTGCTGCTGCTTCACAGCGCCAAGCACCAGAGTTTGATTCCAGCCTTGGGTGACTGTGTGGAGTTTGCACATTCTCCCCGTGTCTATGTGGGTTTCCTCCCGCAGCCCAAAGATGTGCAGGTCAGGTGAATTGGCCATGCTAAATTGCCCGTAGTGTTCAGTGCATTAGTCAGAGGGAAATGGGACGGGGTGGGTTACTCTTTGGAGGGTCGGTGTGGACTTGTTGGGCTAAACGGCCTGTTTCCACACTGTAGGGATTCTATGACAATGTATACAAAAACAGAAATTGCTGGGAAAGCTCAGCAGGTCTGGCAGCATCTGTAGAGAGAAATCAGTTAACGTTTTGGATCGAGTGACTCTTCCTCAGAACAAATTGTACGTTGGCCTTTACTGTAACATGATTTGGAGATGCCGGGGTGTCCTTCATCAGGTGGTTGTGGAGATGAAGGAGCAGAGCTCCGAAAGCTAGTGCTTCCAAATAAACCTGTTGGACTATAACCTGGTGTTGTGTGATTTTTAACTTTACTGTAACAAGATGAGTATAGGAGTAAAGATTTCTTAATTCTATTCTACAGAACCTTAGCCTGACCACACCTGGAGTACTGTGAGGATATATATGGAGAGAGTACGGTGGAGGTTCATCAGAATGGGCTGCTGGAATAAAAACAGAAAATGCTAATGAATCATAGTAGCTTTATCAACTTCTGTGGATAGAGAAATAGAGTTAATGTTTTTTGTCTAATAAATCTCTTCTTGAGGACAATGGAACCTGGTAATACTGTGGTTGTCCGATGAAGACAAAAGTTTTGAAGACTGACTCGCATCGAAACCTCAAATTCTTACAGGGCTCGACAGGGGAGATGCAGGAAGTATCTTTTTCTTCGTCTCAGAGAATCTAGCACAAGGCGTGGAATGTCATAATAAGGATTAGGTTATTTAGGACTGAGATGATAAGAAATTGCTTCAAGGAAGGTGGTGAATCTTTGAAATGCTGTACCCCAAGAGGCTTAGTCATTGATTATGCTCATGACTGAGATTACAAGATTTCTGCATGCTACAAACGCAAAGGGATGAGATAGCCACCAATTACAGTTTTGATATCAAAGTCAATTCCCCAGCCGAGTCTGAAAACTTTTCTGATGATCTTTCTTCAGAATAAGGGTCACTGGACTCGAACTCTGTCTCTCGCTCCACAGATGCTGCCAGACCTACCGAGTATATTCAGCTATTTCTGCTTTGGTTTCAGATCTCCAACATCGCAGTTCTTCGTTTCATTAAAACTGGAAATAGTTCCCCTTCATTCCTTGGAACTTGACCCCAGGACATGCGAGCCTAATCAGGTAAGCATGGTAGATTTACCTGCCTAAAGAACATTAGTGAAGCAAATGGTTTCTGACCGTATGATGCAAGTAGACCAGTTAGTGCATTGAGCCAACTCCACAGAACAGAGCACTTTGGGTTACCATGTGCAAAATTCACCAAATTCCTCTGTTCTGTACCTTTCTGCAGTTTAAATGCAAATTTAAATAATATTCAACTTAAATAAATTTCAAATAAAATTCAACTTAAATAAATAAATTCAATTTAAATAATATTCAACTCCTCTAGTCCTGCCAAGGTGCACAACCTCACATAATCTAGGGTGGCAAGGTGGCTCACAGCACCAGGGACCCGGGTTCAATTCCCGCCTCGGGTAACTGTCTGTGTGGAGTTTGTACATTCTCCCCGTGTCTGCGTGGGTTTCCTCCGGGTGCTCCGGTTTCTGCCCACAGTCCAAAGGTGTGCAGGTGAGGTGAATTAGCTATGCTAAATTGTCCGTAACGTTAGGTGAAGGGGTAAATGTAGGGGAATGGGTCTGGGTGGGTTGCTCTTCGGAGGGTCGGTGTGGACTTGTTGGGCCGAAGGGCCTGTTTCCATACTGTAGGGAATCTAATCTAACTTAATTTTATTGGAAGGTGGAGCTGACTCAATGGGCTGAATGGTCTACTAAGTAATAGCTAAGACAAATGGAATTTTGGCCTTTACTTTAAAGGGAGCTGAGTATAAAACTAGGGAGGACTTGCCATAACTATACAAATCACGGCCAATTTTGCATCCCTTATCCTAAAGGAGGATATACCGGCATTGGAGGCAGTCCAGTCAAGGTTCACTAGATCAATACCAGATATGGAGCGACTGCCTAATGAGGACAGGTTGAGTAGATTGGGCCTGTGCTTAGTGGAGGTTTGAAGGATGAGGTGACCTTACTGAAGCACACAGCATTCTTAGGGGGCTTAACAGGAAAGATGTGGGGAGGTTGATGTGGGACAGCATAGGACCAGAGGGCATTACCTCAGAATAAAGGGTTACCCATTCACGACAAAGATGGAGAGGAATTTCTTCTCCCCGAGGGCAGTGAATTTGTGGAATTCTTTGCTGCAGAAGGTTTTTGACACTGGATCAATAAATATAGTCAAGGCTGAGATATTTAAATCATCAAGGGAGTCAAGTGGAGTTCAGAATCAGATCAGCCATGATCTCAATGAATGGCAGAGCACACTCAATGGGCTGAATGGTCCACTTTTGCCCCTATGTCTATGGGACAGTGCAGAAAATGGTGCTGATGTCGAAGATCGGCCATGTCTCAATGAACGGCAGAGAGAACCTGATGGGTCAAACGGTCTACTTTCACTCCCATTTTCCCTCTCATCATCTAATAACCCAGGACCAGGTCAGCACAGCTATCAGTCAGGGTTCCATTTTTGTGATTACCAACAGTTTGGAAATGTCTGTCTTTTACTCAGCCCTGGGATGTTATCGTACAGGTAGGAGGGATGGGGAGGGACAACAGGGATTAATGACCTTGTTCCAAAGAGTGAGAAGGAACAGAGGAGCTCATGGTTCGTTTGCATTGATCTTTCAAAGTGTTGCAAATTGTTAACAAAGCCAATGGGTTTCAAAACCAGAAGCATCAAGCACAAAACCAGGCAAGTTATACTGAACCTTTACACAGCTCAAACAAATGCCCAGCTGCAACACAGTGTCCAATTTTGGTCAGCACTCATTAGGAAGGATGCAAAGGTTGTTGAGAAAGTGCAGAGATTTACCAAAATGGCTCCAGGGACAAGGTAATTTAGTTGCAATGTTGCAAAGTCAGGAGCAAAGGGGATTGAGGGGAGATTTGACGGAGGTACACGACGACAATGTGGGCATAAGCCCTAACGCCCAAAACGTCGACTCTCCTGCTCCTCGGATGCTGCCTGACTGGCTGTGCTTTTCCAGCAGCACACTCTTCGACTCTGGTTGCCAGTCCTCCCTTTCTCTCATGGCTGGTTTAGATCTCATAGTTAAAGAAGGGCTGTTCTCAGTGGCTGATGGCACCAATGTTCAGGTCGCAGATGTGTTTGGTTTTGGGCAAGAGGTGCCAGGACGTTTTAGGAAATAATTATGTGACAAAAAAAAATGTGGTGGTGCAAGCCAAGATTTAAATGAAAAGACACGAGGGAACCAAAGCTCCAGGACTACGAGATTGGAATGAATAGGACGGACGAGATTGCTGTTAGGGAGCCAGCAACGAGTCCACGGCCTCCTCCTGTGCCGAAAGTCTTCATGCATAGCATCTACTTAGATTAACATCCCATGATCCAACTCATCTGCTAATTTCACCAATCAGGTGCTGAACTACATAATGGTATCCCTGCTCGGGTGGTGAATACATCACTCTCAGCACACAGCAAAAGGTTGACTCCCCACTGGAAACTTAGCTTGCATCAATTCCCATTGACTGGAATGTCCCTCACCAAAGTAAACCTGCAGCTCACTTACGGTAAAGTCCATACCTTGAATTAGTCGCACCGAGCTTCAGGAAGGCCATATATTTGCAGGGCCTACAGGCCAATTGCTGAGAAAGCCTGCTCAATGTGAAGGCCTTGCTCCCCAGCGGCTGATTTTATCACTGTGCTGACAGGAATCCGAGCACTGGGAGGGAGCTGCTGCCTATAGCCAATACTTAGCCCCGAGCCAACAGCTCCAAAACACAACAGACAGAGCAAGTCTTGGAAATAATCAGTAGGCCACACAGTACGTGCAAACAGAAATCAGAGCCGGCATTTCAGGTTGACAAGTTCATCAAATCACAGGAAATGTAAACGTTTCTATCAAACTGCAGAAACTATCACTTCATTCAAACAAGAGTCCGGTTTATATATTTGAACTGAATGAATCAGCCCTTCCACTCCAGTTTCTGTACTGAGCTGAAACCAGTTGGGTTGTATACAGGCAGTGAAGTTGGTTTCTGCATTGTCGGGGCACCTTCCTACCACTATTCCCCCGTGAAGGGAATGGGCCAAGCATCACCTGATTGCACCCAATCAACCGAGAAATAGAAAAGGGGGAGGTGATAGCCCAGGGACATTAATCCAGAGGCCAGACAATGCTCTGGGGACCCAGCTTGACATCCCGTCATGGCAGGTGGTGGAATTTAAGTTCAATCCTCAATTAAGAGTCTAATGATGATCACGAATCCATTGTCGATTGTTGGGGAAAAACTCATCTGGTTCACCAAAATCCTTTAGGGAAAGAAACTGCCATCCTTGTGTGTTCTGGCCTGTACGTGACTCCAGGCCCACAGCAATGTGGTTGGCTCTTAACTACTGGGCAATTAGGGATGAGAAATAAATGCTTCCTAGGCAGTGATGCACACATCCTGTAAATGAATAAAAATATGCAAAGGAACGGTTTGGAGGGATATGGGCCAGGTTCTGGCAGGTGGGACTAGATTGGGTTGGGATATCTGGTCGGCATGCTGTACATCTCTATGACTCTAAATCTGACACACCCAGAGTCATCAATAGCTGACTAACAAAAAAGCCTTGAGGATCATGTTAGAGCCAGATTCCTATTTTGAAAACCACAGGCTTCAGTTTGAAAGTAAAGAGCTGGAAGATGATGAATAGGGTGAGAGTGACGGAGCCCAGGAGAAAGCATGGGCTGTTGGTCTGAAATTCAGTGCGAAGACAAGCAGAAGAATTGGTCATTGGAAATGTTTGTTGTATGCGCACTAATCTGCTTCTGAAATTTAAGGTGGTCCTGATGTTGTAGCATTTGGTGCCACATTGTGGGATCTGTACACTTACGAGGAACCCAATTTGTCTGCAGCAGGATACAGTTCGGAGGTGGGGACAGGCACCATCCACCTCTTTTCAGAAAAGTGCAGCTATCAATACTAGCTGGAGGCAGGACAGAGTCTATGCAATCGCAAGGACAAATCCCACTCACTCAAAACCCAGGGGAAGTCAGTCTTAATTCACACACTGAACAAAATGGCCACTCCTGCTCTGGGCCCTGGGATTATTAATCACCAGAGATCAAAAAGCTATATGTACTGATGGGAAGCAATTAATTCAAAAAACAGGATTTTTTTTATTAAGACACTGTACAATTCCCAAATGCATTGCAGTTAACACGACAACAGTACAAGGAAGAGCTGCCAAAGGAGGGGCACTAATAAGGATACACATGCATTTATCACCTGGCATAAAACAGCCAAACATGGTACATTGCTCAACCAATAAAATAAAGCTCATAAAAACAAAAATTATAAAGGGTGGGGTGGGGGGGGGGAAGAGGTAAGCACAATACAATTTCTTAAGCTGAGGAAACATTGTATGCAAACATGTGACAATAAAGTTGTAGTATTTCAAAATGATTTTCCTCAACTGACTCAGATACTATTAAAATACAAGAAGAAAAATAATATATAAATTCTTCCTTTGCAAAGCTACTGTCTACAATGGAATGACCATCTGTTGTCTTATGATACAATATAAACATCTGATTTCTCTAAAGTGCTATATTGAGATGAATATCAATTTACGAAAGACCATATTATAAATTCTACAATAACTGGCATGTGTTGATTTCAAATGTCCCCCTCACAAAAGTACAAAAATAATTTTTTTTCTTCTTGAGAACCAAATAAAAAGTGTTATCTTACATTCTTATCATAAAACGCCACCCATAAATCCCTAACTAGACAAAGCAAAATGATAAAACAATCCAAAAGGAAAATATCAAAGACGCTGGAAAATACTCAGCAGGTTTGGTCGCATCTGTAGACAGAGAAACAGAATTAACAATTTAGGCCAAAATATTTTCCAGAAGTAATGAAAAGTCACTGTCCTGAAACACAAACTCTGACTTTCCCTCGCCACAGATGCTACCCGAGCTGCTGCACATGCCCAGCATTCTTTTGTTACTGTTAAAACAATCCAACTGTCTTTAGCTTAAAAGAAATGGGAGGAGTCACTAGCTTTTACAAGGACTCAAACAGTCAGGCAGTAGATTTAAAATGTGTGACGTTGGCACTAGGCAAAACTGAAACTTTGTTTATTGAGAAAAGGGGTGGAAAGCCAAAGGATCTCCTACCCTGCGGGACCTTAACTCCGATATCCAGTGGTGACAATCATACTTTCACCCCCTCATTTTCAGTAAAATGTCCTCTACTGCCTAGTAACTAGCCTCATTCTATATATACACAAACACACACACACAGACACTCTCACACAGACACAGACTCCCTCTCTCTCACATACATACACACACAGACACACACATCTGATCTTTTAGCTCAAACAATGAACAAGGGACTTATGACAAGTTAAGGGGTCCAGGAGATGAAAGTAAGCCTGAAATTAGGGCCACTTTAGATACATCTCTTGTCTTCAGTATTTTTAAGAGTTTTCATCCTTTTAGGGTAGTCTTTCAGGGTGGAAAGCTTGGGTTTTACACCACGTAAAGCCTTTTACATTCAAGTGTAATTCAGCTATCTATTAAATCAAAATCTCTTTTGACAATTAACTGTCAAGCCCCAGAAATTCAAACGTCCATACAAAGAATGTAGGGGGCATGTTTAAAAACTCCCTTTTAAAATACCTTCAAATTAAAACCGATACAAAAATCGAGGAAGCCATTAACCTCATTATTCTCTTTTGCCCAAGGATTATGGGTGGACGGGAGAGAGGCCCAAAAACAGCTCAGCAAGCTCCAAACCAAATCCAACATTAGAACATTGCTCATGGGTTCAATAAAATTTCAAATACAAACAGGCCTCCCTTTCAACAAATCATGGGTTACTACTTGGATTTGAGGCAGGATCCTCAGCCAGGTTCCATGGTGTGGTTTTTCTGTTATACTTTCAGAGAGTCAGGTTTTAAAACAACAGAGCTCCAGGTAAGGCCAATGCTGGTGTTGGAAACTAGAAAGATCCGACAGCAGTGAGCCGGCGATCGATGAGCAATGTGTACAGACGGTTGGAGCCTTTCGCTCTGCATGTTTAGTGGGGAGCCTCTAAACCTCTCAGGAATCGTCAAGGCATATTTTACCCAATTCCTCCTGTTACCTGAAACCAAAATGGTTTAATTGGGGTTTTTGATTTAATGGCCCTCCTGTGTGCTAGGAAACACAAATTTGACTGCAGTACCTCGACAATTTAGATACGAAAGGAGGGTCCAAGCCCCCATGAGCAGGAAAGCAGTGAAATTCAAAAAGACTGCAAGAGAAGAGGTAGGTGAAGACAGTGAACAGCTAAAGGATTTCTTACACAGAACAGTATGCTGCTCTGATATTGAGAAAGTTTGAACTGGAACAGGAGAAGGCCGCAGCAAGGAGGACAGAAGAAGAAAATGCATCAAGTTGTGACAAGGAGGAAAGAGAGATTAATCTCTCCCACCCAAGTATGCGAGGGAGTCTCTCCACATCAAGGTAGTGTTCGTGTCTTGGGTGGACATTAGCTCCAAGGAGAGTTTAATCTGATCAGGAGCTCAAATGGAAGTGTTGAAGATTCATGAAAGGGGAGGGGGACAAAGGATATCCAAATCAAGCAAAAGGAGGTACTATAAAGCTTTTACAAAAAGTTGCTTTGCCTCAGGCTTCAAATTGGAGCACAGCGTCCAATGTGATATCTTCATATCTTCAAACAGCAGCTGAAGACGTTGGATACCATGGACTGTGGGCCCTGACAATATTCCAATCACAGAACTGAAGTCCTGTGCTCCTCTAAACAAGCTGTTCCAGTTCAGTTATAACACTGACATCAACCTGACAACATTGGATAACATGTGAATATGTCCTGTGTCCAGAGTCAGGGATAAATCCTGTCAATTGCCTTCCTACAACTCTACGCTCAATCATCAGCAAAACGATGGAACACTATCAACTGCAACGTGGAAAGAAATAATCTGCTGTCCCTCAATTTGAGTTTCACCATGTCCCCAGTAGCTCTTGACCTCATTACAGAGTCTCGCACCAAACATAGATGAAAAGTGCGGAAATCCTGAGATGCAGTGAGTGCCACTTCCATTGACTGCAATGCACTTGTGGCATCAAGGAGACCAAATGAAACTGAAGTCAATGGGACTCGCTTTTGGTTGGAGTCATACCGAGCATAAAGGAAGATGGTTGTGGTTGTTGGAAATCAATCCTCTGAGCTCCACAACATCTCTGCAGGAGCTCCTCAAAACAGGCCCAACTGCTTTCAGCTGCTTTGATGATCTTCCAGCCATAACTGCAGGAAGTATGGTTGTGTTATCGTCAGTGAAAGATAATCAGTACTATTCCTAACTTCTGAGAGACTGAAGAAGCCTGTGTCCAAATGAAGCAGCCCATGTTCACATGTGATAAGACCTGGACAACATCCAGGACAACTGGACCTGGACAACTGATTTTTGGCAGCTAACATTCCTCTCACACAAGTACCAGGCAATAACCAATGTCCAACAAGAGAGAATCTAATCATCACCCCTTCACATTCAGTGGCATTTCTATCACCAGAACAGTCCTTACCAAATGCTGGGGATTACCTTTGACTAGAAAGTGAATTGGACTAGCCACATTACCACTGCAGCTCTAAGCACAGGTCAGAGGTTGAGTAGAAACTCACCTATTGTCTCCCCAAAGTCTGTCCACAATCCACAATGGGAATATGGTGGTATATTCCCCATTGCCTGGATGAGTGCACTTCCACCAACACTCTAGAAGCTTGACAGCATCCATGTCAGAGCAGCCTGCTTGTTTTGGCACCCTATCCATCAATTTCAACATTCACTCCCTCCCACACCGATGCAGAGTGTGTACCCTCTACAAGATGCATTGCAGAACTCACCGAGGCTCCTTAGACAGCACTTTCCAAATCAATAATTGCTTTTGCCTTGAAGGGCAAGGGCAGCAGATATATGGAAACACCACCACCAGCAAGTGCTCTCCCAAGCCACTCAGCACCCCGATTTGGGAACTCTATCGCCATTCCTTCACTGTCACTGGATCAAAGTCCTGAAACTCCTTCCTAACTACTGTGGTTTCTCTACAACCCAAGGCCTGCAGCAGTTTAAGACGACAGCTCAGCACCATCTTCTTGCGAGCAATGAGGGCTGAGCTACCAATGCTGGCCTAGCCAGTGATACACACAGTTGATGAATAAAACAAAAAATCTGGGCAGAACCCTTCAGGAAGTATGTCAACGCCTCGGAGAGGGCGCAGAAACACTTTACGAGAATGGTAGCAGAGATGAGACACCTCATTGTGTGGAAACAGTACCAGCTTGCAGAGTAGACAAAGTCAATGGAGGTTTCAACAAAGCATTACAATCACGAGAGACTTCGATACAATAGATACCTACATAAAACAACGTTGGTAAGCCAAGGTCTGAGACCCAAGCTAATTGGCAAGAGGTGAAATTTCTAATCTCTCTTCTAACGCAAATTGTTATCAACTGCAATGTACTGCCCAAAAGGATGGTCAAAGTAGATTAAATGGACACTCAAAAGGGAAGTGGATAAACATGGGGAAACAATTGAAGAGCTAAAGAGCATCGGGACTAATTTCATAGATCTTTCACAGAGCTTGCAAAGGCACCTGCGCATAAATAGCCTCCTTCTGAAAAAAGGAAAGTGAGTTGGAGGGGAACATCTGAGGTGAACTGTCAAGCCAGAGTGGCGGTTCCCATCAGTATTGTATCTGTGCAACATTCTAGCCGGTAGATATAGCACCAGCTAAGCGCATGAATGTGTTGATAACACAGGAATGGGAAACGTTACATAGGAACACATTGTGCTTACCTTGAAGAAAAACATAAAACCAAAGGGCTTCACTGAAGAAGCTATACCTTGATGGCTAGTAACAGGACAAGTGAAGGAGAGAGAAAAAGACACTGATACATACAAATGAGAGAGAACAGGGAGAGACAAGAAAGATGTGCGCAAACGAGAGAGAGAACACAAGCAATCTGGAGTGATCGGTCCAGATTGGGCCATCCTTCAGAGACACCAACTCTCTCAGTCAAACATCTCAATGAATCTCTTTAATGCCACATCTGGGTAAACAAGGCGATCGCTATGAACGGAGCAGGTCCAGAGGAGATTCACCACGATGCTGCCTGGAATGGAGCACTTCAGCAAAGGAGAGAGGCTGAATAAGCTCAGGTTGCTTTCTTTGGAGCAGAGAAGGTGGAGGCAGGAACAGCTGTTCACCTTACTCAAAGGTCAATAGCTAGGGGGCATAACCTTAAAGTGAAAGGCAGGAAGTCTGACAGGATTTGAGGAAAAGGTTTTTCACCCAGAAGGTGGTGGGGGTCTGGAATGCGTTGCCTGAGAGAGTAAAGCAGATGAGTACTTGGATGAGCACTTGAAATGTCATAACACTCAAGGCTATGGGCCTAATGCAGGCCAGTGGGACTAGTGTAGGTACTCATGTACTTTTAGCGGTACAGTCTCAATTGGCCAGAGAGCCTCTTCAGTACTGCATGGTTCTATAAATAATGAGGGTAACTGAACTGAGAGCATAAGAAGTTGGCCCCTGTGAAACCACAACAAATCTCAGTTGTGAACACTGCACGCTAAGAGACGTGACTAGTCCCTGAGTGAGCCACGAGACATTGCCCAGGAACTCACCAAAGGTCAGCAGTAGGTCAGCGAATAAAGACAGCTCTCCTGGAAGACTATTAGTGCTCACTGTGGTCTGTGTCAGGAAATACAAGGGGCAATTCGGTAAAACTTGACAGGAAGAGAGTGTGGTCATGTGTAGGGGTGGAGTTCAAACAATGGACCCAGCACAGCACAGGAAGATAGTTCTGTACTATATAAGGCTAGTCTGATGTGTGGGAACATTCAAACCAGAATCACCTGATCTCACAGCTACAAGTTATGAAATAAAGGACATTCTCCTTCACCTTAAACAGTGGCTCCCTGGCCTGAAACGTCAGCTCTAGTTCGGCTGGTCGTAGAGTGAGCGAGCCCATGAACTACTCTCAGTTCCTCCCTGTCAGATATACCACTGCACGCATCTCCGACACAAACTGGATTCCACCCACAATTACCTCCAGTTTCTGACTGTTTGTTTCCCTTTAAGGCAACACTTTAACTTCTTAGTGCAACATAAGCAAAGCATTCAATTGAAACATTCACTCCTTCCACGACTGACCCACCTAGCAGCAGCGTGCACAGTCAAGATGCACTGTAACAAGGCTCCTTACACAACACAGTTCAAACTCACAACCTCTACTACTTAGGAGAGCAGCAGATAATACATGGGAACACCACAACTCTCAGTTCCCATCAAGCCATAAATCATCCTGACTTGGAAACGTATCGTCATTCCTTCAATGTCACTGGGTCAAACTCCTGGCCCACCTTTCCCAACAGCATTGTGGTTGTCTCTACACCAGATGCAGCGGTGCAAGACAGCTGCTCACCATTCCCCCCTTCAAACAGAGCAACTAGGGATAGGCAAGAAATGCTGGCCCAGCCACTGACATTCACATCTCATGGACGGACAGAAAAAAAAACATTGTTTTGCAGCGTGATCAACGTTTCACTGAACTCTCATCTCGGGCATAGAGGAGGGAAAGGCATGCAGAGATAGAAAATCATCTAGAACCGGGGCACCACGTAGACTGAACATGACAACAGTGCTGTCAGGCTAGATACCAACAGGAAGTGAAACAACTCAATGAGTTCCCCAATTCCATCAGCTCACTCTTCTCCTCTAGATATGAAGCAATGAGGATGCTAGGCCCTCTCTTGTTAGTGTGCTACCTTTGTAGTGAGACGCATTGTAAAACAGTGACACCCAGGGGTTCTAAGCATCCAGACTTCCCTGAGCCCCAGCGTGAGGCAAGCCCCAGTAAAACTCTCAATCACTATCCCACCCCCAACTTGTCTTCAAATCCCCCCAGGAGTTAACGGAATCCACCTCGAGTCAGGCCAAGTGGCTGAGCCATTTAAGATCCATATTATGTTTAACAAAGGAATGGAGTTTGAATTTTAGCACGATGTGTATGTGCAATGTCAAGCACAAGTATGTTTCGCTTAAGGTGAGCCATTCTGACTTTACTTGCTCTATAAACAATGCCAAGGTCACCACAGTGACAATCACCAGGAAACAGCCTCAGCACCATCTTCACCCATGAACAAATTGGAAGACATCAACTAGGGAAAGCAGATTGTCATGACAACTGGTGGCAGTGTGACTTTTGACTGTACAACTGATTGTGCTTCTCATGGGCAACATCAGCAGCCTGACAGTGGTCCATGAGGGGAGCTCCTCAAGGAGTCAAGAAAATGGGAGAAACAGGTCGGGGAATGGGGGGAGTTAAAAATACTTAAAATAGTGCCACAGGTTCACATCCAAGCTGACAAGGTCACTCGAGAGTGACCGTTCTTTGCAATACACCATGAGAAAAGCAATTTGCACGTCAACTCTTCAGTGGCGATGACATTTCAAGAACCACCCTTTGGAATCACCAACTTTGGAACTACCCAAATAGGCTTTCCAATCCCTTTCAATGGAAGGGAAATTCTTAAAAAGCGACAAAGAAGTCACCAAATGATCCCAGCACAGAAGAAAGCCATTCGGGCCATCCACTGGGTGAGGTTTGACAGCGTTCTTGTCCATTTGCACCAATCTTATAATCCATTTAGCCTGGATGAGCAGGATTGCATACATTGGATGAGTAGAACAGTGGGAATCAGACTGGAAACAGTGTCCAAACCGACATTAAAAAGAGGCAACACACCCGCAGTTGTGGAAGATTACAAAGGTGGATATTGAGGAGGAAATCAGCTTTTAAAGTAACCTGATCGAGAACAAGTGTTGGATTAAAAATAAAATTAAGCACAAAAACAAAACATCCTCATCTCAACTTCTAAACTGACCAAGGTTTATAATGCCCACCTGCCACGGAAGAGACTATTCGATCTGGTGAGGTCGTACGTTGAACAGTTAGTGGAAGGAGATAGGGCTAGTACTGAAGAGGCCAGTGGCACGATCCATTGAAAGCAGATGGGGGAAGGGAAAAATGTCTCGACGATAAACAGAAGGCAGGCTTGGCACCAAAAAGCATGAGAAGATGGCTTTTCACATGAAGTGTCAATCCAGAGCAGCTGACTCCAATCCAGGTATCTGGAAGACCAATGTGATTCCCAGGCACCACCTCCAGGGGTACCACACAACGAGATCAATGATAGAGTTAGAGCCAGACGTCTGCTTGGCCACTAAAGGAACAATCAAAATATCTGAGGACGTGGAGACAATTTTAAAAAAAAGGAAAGAAAACCAATAGCAATTTGGAAACCATCCATCTGTTGACAACCTTTGCCTCTCCCATTATTTCTTCACCATATTCAGATGCAGTTACGTCAAAAGTTCATCTCACTCCAGGGAGACTGACTTAGAATTTGCAAAAGACGTCTGTTTTTTAAAAAAAAGTTTTTTTTTGTTAAAAAAAAATGTTTTTTTAAAAGTTCAATACACAGCTGACCGACTGCAAAGTTTGTTGATAGGTCAAAGGTTAAGTATTGGCACATCAAATAGATCACAGACGCCTTCGCTGTCGTCGAGGTTGAAGTAATAGTCGTGGTCTCCTGGTGGCGGAGACAGCCTCAGCAGAGGAGCAAACACTGTAAGGGAGACAGGACAGGTGACACAGTTAAACAACGGAGCACACAACAGGAGGCACTCAACGTGAGGCCTGGCTGGCAATGATGCAGGAAGGAGGAATCACGTAGACAGGTCTGCCCAGCTGCCTCTCAGTGGTCACAGGGAAACCCCCCACCCCCTCCAAAGCCAAATGAACTGTACGTCCCTGAAAGGGCTCCCATTCCTCTGAAATGGTCCAATCCAGCCATCTCTTAGAGCTCAGACACCAGAGAAGAATCTCTCCACCCTACCCTTCCCCCACTTCTTGGGGTTCCCATGTTTGAAATGCTCACCTTCTGAAGACATCAGCTCATCTATGAGGTCGGAATCCATACATTCTGCAAAACAGAAACAAGGAATCTGCCACGGTGTTGCAAGGTGACCAAGTAATGTGATACATTTGTGCCAGCGAGCACCGAAGCAGCTCTATCTGGTCTCCAGACCACCTCCCCACTCCCAGCCAAGCCCTCAATCTGCTACAGTGGGAATCATAAATGCCCAATCATTTCCAAATATAATCAACAAAGCTATAGCCACACTCCCCAGGCACTTATGTTCCTCCCCTCGGCTACTTTATAATGAAGCTTCCAATTATAAAGGGCACTATTCTTTCTTGGAGTCCATTCTGGTCATTAGTCATTTACCATGACATTTTAAACAAAATCATCTCACACAATATGGATGTTGCTAGCTGGATCAGCATCAATTGCTCACTCCTAAGCATCCTTAACAAGGTGATGAGCTGCCTTCTTGAACTGCTGCAGATCTTGAGGGTGCAGGGGTGCCCAGTATTGTAGAGGAGATCCAGGGTGTTGACCCAACAACAGTGAAGGAATGACTATCTAGAGCCAAGTCAGGACAGTGTGTGGTATGAAGGGCAACTTGCAGATTGTGATGCTCCCACACAAATGCAGCCCCTTGTCCGAATGACCCTTGGTGAGTTGCTGCAAAGCATCTTGGGAATGATACGGACAGCTGTCACTATACATCACCATACCCTGGAGTGCCAGCCCTGCCTCATTGGATAGCACTCTCACTGCGGAACAAGGTGTTGCAAGTTCTACTCCAGAAACACATGCACACGTTCAAGATGTACACTGCTTTGCAGTAGCAACAGAACATTGCACTCGCAGATGGGACATTAAAACGTGGGTCGCTGCCTGTCCTGATGTGGAGACAGAAGATTCGCAGGAGGAGCAGGGAACCTTCCACGACTCTCTAGCCAAGTATCCATCCCGCAACTCACTAAAACAGAACACCTGATCATTGACATTATCACACGGCTGTTTCTGGGAGTTTGCTTTGCACAAATTGGGTTTCACATTTCCTCTGTTATAACAGTGATCACACACCAAAAGTTGTTCAGTAGCTGTAAAGCAAAGTTACCGTTCCTTGCTGTAACACTGCACACCTCAGAAGGTTGAAGGAACCAGGAAAACCTGAGGGAGCTCTGGGGGAAACCGAAGACAGCCAGTGCTGAAAGCAGGCCTCCCTCGCGGTAGGGAGTGGGTCCAACTGGAAATGGAGTTCCAGAGACTGAACAACAGCACGTTGATGCAGACAAGACAGAAAAACAGACAAACACACACATGAGCAAACTCAGCCCCAGTTTAGCAGTGGGGACTTTCCAGGTTAGACTTGACGAAGCCAGTGCATGCAAAGACAAGTCAGATGGAGGAAGAAAAACTACTAGGCGAAACAGAACTGTTGGAGATGAGTCTTCGTCGAAAACAACAGGTGGACAAACAGTAAGAGATCGTCTGGCTGGGGGTGGGACTAGCTTGCCTGGTGAGTTTTCACCCCAGCTCACAGCAGCTCCGACATGCTTGATGAAGGACCCTCTCTCCTTACTCCTTGCGGGTGGCAAGGGCAGAGACTGAATCTGATTGTAATGACCCCAGGTCACAAATGATCCAAACCTGGTCTGTCTTCAGTTAAGAGGCGGTGGGAGTGGCTGGTTTGAGACTGGAGGGTCACAGTGATGTGGAGGCTTGACTTTGCTTTTTCCCCAGTCTATATCTGAGAATACATCACTACACTCAACCACAACATGGGATCCACTTAACTGACTACACCTGTAAGCTAAGGATGTGCCACAAAGTTCCCTAATTGTGTGGTGAACCTTAAAAAACCCCACACTGTCCAATTTTAAACCAGATAATGTCCTATAGTGTCTCACCCCCACTGCCTCGGAAATGGATTATTTTACTTCAGGTCATTTGGTGAATAGCCAATGGAAGGAGATACAGATACAACTGACGAGGTCATTGGTCCAATCCATTGAAAGTAGTGGAGTAAGATTAAAAGTCTTGACAATAAACAAACATTTGGGTTTTTAAAATTAGTGAGCATGGCTTCTTGGAAGGCTTCCCGAAACAGCAATTTGGCATTTTATGTCCCACAGTCATTAAGTCACCAGGGTAGTGAAAGACTTTGCATTTATATAGCACCTCAGGACCTCCCACCACACAAAAGCTGATGAAAGGACTTTGGGAACATAGTGGGGGCTGCTTTGATTTTGGAAACGTGAGAACCACTGCATGCACAGCAAGATCTCTCAAGCAAAGTAACCTGGCAACCACAAACAAAAGGATGCTGAAGGATCAAACAACAAAATCCACACAGAACCAGATGTGTTCTGGTATTGATTCCTGTATCTCAACACTGGGGAGTCCCAGCACACCAAGTTTTAACATGGCTTGGTACATCTAGGGTGAACTGGTCCCAGCAGAGACAATACTTCCACTCTCCATGTTTAGGGGATACTTCAACTGGAGTAAGGTAACGTGTTGACTGGGCCCAATATTGATTTGGTCTCACCCTATCACATCGTGGCCGGTCACATTATTGCAAAAAAAGTGTTCCAAAATAATGCACCAGCTTATAAAGCAGTAATTACTGCTCCAAACATTTGAGGAGATCAGCTCCAATACTGAAAATACCTCAAAAAAGGAGCAGCTTTCACATCACAAATTTTTCCCATCCTCCATCTTGGATTACCTGGGGCTGTTTTCTCTGGCTCATCGGAGGCGGAGGGCTGACCTTATAGAGGTTTATAAAATCATGAGGGGCACAGGGAGGGTGAGCAGCCAAGGTCTTTTCCCACAGTAGGGGAGTCCAAAACTAGAGGTTTAGAGTGAGAGGGGAAAGATTTAAAAGGGACCTAATGGGCCTACTTTTTCACACAGACAGTGGTGCGTGTATGGAATGTGCTGCCAGAGGAAATGGTGGAAGCTGATACAATTACACCATTTAAAAATGTTGTATGGATGGGGACAGGAATAGGAAGGGTTTAGAGGGATGGGGGCCACTGGGAGTAGATTAATTTAGGATTTCTGGTCAGTATGGATGAGTTGCACCAAAGGGTCTGTTTACACGTTGTACAACTTTTTGACTCTCTCTCTTCCTTGTCACTGAACACAATTCTTCCAGCCACATTCAGATGCCTCACGTTAAAATGGCAACACTGAATGGGGTAGAATTCAGTGCAGAACCAGGCACAGGTTGCGTGTCAAGAGGTGGAGAGTGCCAGGTCAGGTCTGAACAGGGTGAACTCAGATCAGTGGCTTGGGTATATTGTGACACAGCAGGGAGCCCTGGCTGAAGTTAGGTCAGACTGCTCAGGAGAAGGGAGATGGTGGGGCTGATATTCAGAACTGATGATCACAAAAGGCCTCCACCACGTCTCCTCACTGATCAGAGCCACGAGTATGGGTAGGTTGGTCAAGCTGTATTTGTGCAACTCAGCAGCAGAGGGCGACAACTCACTGAAATTAGGAGCTCAGACTAGGAGAAGACATGGAGGTGAAACACAAGGGACCTTACACATGGGCAACACAGAGCAGAACAAACACAGAGTGACGGTGCTCAGTCAGAACATCGATCGACTATGGTGAGGACAGAGCCATCAATCAGTCTCAGCCCCGGGAGCAAATGTAGCAAACTACTGCACCAACAATTATATCAGAGTGAACAGAAAACAAGCCAGCCCGTTGTACTCAGGAGCAGTGTTTCGGCCCGGGATAATTCCCTTCAGAAGAGCACAAGAGTGACCAGTGACCACAGCTCATGGGCTCAGAATCACGTAAGATGAACATGGAACAGGTTGGAGGCACAGGTCACCGTCCCCCAGTCAGAGTGAAAGCTCATCCAGTCACGCCTACCTTTAATGGGGTCAAACATCTCTGTCAACTCTTTCGGAAATTCCAAGTCTGTGAACAAAAAAGCAGAACAGTGTGTTAGGGCACCTGGACCCAATGAGGCTGTGGGGAGGGGGGGGGGGGGAGGCACAAGTCAGGACAGGCAAAAGTGAGGACTTCAGATGCGGCAGATTAGAGTCAGGATTAGAGCGGTGCCGGAAATGCCCAGCAGGTTAGGCAGCATCCGAGGAGCAGGAAAACCGGAGTTTCGGGCCGGAGTCCTTCCCGATGAAGGGATGCTGCCTGACCTGCTGGGCATTTCCAGCACCACTCTAATCTTGACACAAATAAAGACAGGTTGGGCCAGGAGAGCAGAGGTGGCCAGATGAGGGAAGGGGGTGAGAGTAGGGAGGGAATTCCCCAAGTGGAAGGGGGAAAAGGATAGAAAGCATTCATCACCCAAAAAAAACAGTGGATTTTAACATTTTGAAGTTTCTTCCACAGCCAGCCACCACTTCTGCCTCCTGGTAGGGACACTATTCAGAACAGGATTCAGTGCATGAGCCTAAAGTCATTGTTTCTCCAATGCCCTGCAAGATGAGGAGTGGGCAGGAACATCTGGATTTGGAGCAAGTCAGAACAGGTCAGCAGAAACTTGACATGGTTCTGGTCGAGGCAACTCAGAAATTCAGCAATCCAGTAAATGCCTCTAACCTGCACATAAAAGAGATCAAGACTGCATACAAGATTCAACGTGTGTGTTTGAAAGGATTACAGCAAGACTTCCTGACTCATGTATTCAAATCCTCTTGCCATTAAGGCCAGCATCTCATTTGCCTTCCAAATGGATTGCTGCATTTGTACATGGGCTTCCAGTGACTTATGGACAAGGATGCCCAGATCCCTGTGCACATCCCTAATTCCCAAACTCTCAGCACGATGGTGCATTAAGACCCAAACTAACAGAGGAGAGGCAGCAGAAAGGACACTGACTGTTGAACTAGGCGTGGTGACTGGTGGGGCAAACAAGGAGGGGACAGTGATACCAGTGAACTGCAGGAGGCACGTCAGGGCCCTAGAAGGAAAGCAAAACCAATACCTCAGCTAAAAACCAAAAGCCCCATTTTGTCCAAACAGTTTGATCAATGTCCTGCAGTACAATCCTGGTATGGTTAGACAAGCCTGCCTTCATTACACATCACCAAATCCAGAACTGCCTGTCCCCTCATGGGCTCTGCCCCAGTCTGCTCCAAACAAAAGCCATCTTGCAGACATTGCACAAATTTTTTTTCTTGAATCCGTTACCAAACTAATTTCCCCAGTCCACCTGCATACTGAGGCCCCCCCCCACCCCAGGATTAATGTCATGGCCTTTTACTTATATGCCTTTTCTATCTCCTGATTTACTTTCTGCCCCACATCCTGACTAGGAGGCCTGTGCCCAACCTCTGTCAGGGACTTCGTCCCTTTGCTGTTCCTCAAATTGAGCCAAGAGGATTCGAGGCCTTCTGACTCTACATCACTGCTTGCTGACAATTTAATTTCATTTACTAACAAGGTAACGCCACCCCCTCTGCCCATCTGCCTGTTCTTTCAGCAGGCCATAATCCTTGGATACTTAGTTCCTAGCCCTGATCCCCTTGCAGCGGCGTCTGTGATACACACATCATATCCACCAACTTCAATCCATGCTACAAGCTCATTTACCTTGTTTCATATATTGTGTGCATTTAAGCACAACACCCAGAGTCCGTGTATTGAGAAGGGGAGCCCAGTCATTGTTCGCCCCTGCCTGAAGTTAGTTAGATTCCTGACCTTTTCCATACTCTCTGTCCTATTGCTTGTTCTGGAAACTTTAATAACCTGTGCTGAGCCCTACCCCATTTTCACTTTTTCCATAACTTTCCATGCAACTAAAACTGCCTCCCAGCACCCCTCAACAATTTAGTTCAAAGCCTTACCCACAGCCCTCGTTGTGAGATTGGCCAGGACTCTGGTGCTGGCCTGATTCAGGTAGAGCATATTCCATCAGAACAGCTCCCTCCTTCCCCAGTACTGGTGCCATGAATCCAAACTTGTTTCTCCCTATCTTTAAGCCATGTGTTTACCTCTTTAATCATGTTGACCCCACGCCAATTTGCTTGCAGCTGATGTACTAATCCAGAACGTACCACCTTTTTGGTTCTGCTTTTTAGATTTAGCCCTAAGCAAAACCTCTTGCCTCTTTTCGTCCATTTTGCTGGCATCTACATGGACCACAACAACTGAATCTTTCCCCTCCCATTCCCCAAATTCCTCTATAACCAAGATGAGATATCCTGAACCTGGGTACCAGGCAGGGAAACAGCCTTCAGGACTCTCGATCTTGGCCACAGAGAACAGGGTCTATTCCCCTGACTGTACTATACAATTACATTTCCATTTCCGACCGCTCTTGAATGGTTCACTGTACAAATGTGCAACGGTCAGTTTGCACATCCTCTACCGTCAACCCCCCCACACAGGGAGTAAGGATTTCAAACCCCGTAAGACGAGCTCAAGGGCAGAGGCTCCTTCAGCACTATCTCTGGGATCCCCCGACCTGCCTCTCTCATAGTCACACCCTCCTGTGCCTAACCACTGACTCAACTTGAGGTAGTTAATCTAAGGGGACTGACTGCCTCCTGAAACACAGCGTCCAGATAACTCTCCCCCTTCCTGATGTGTGGCAATGTTCGAAGCTCATCAATTCTGAGATGGTGTTCCTCAAGCAACCAATTCCTGCTACAAGTGTGGGCGATATGAACCACAATAGGGTCCACCAGCTCCTATAGCATGCAGTTCCAACACCTCGCCCAGCCCAACACCTCTACTTTAATTACTTGGTTCTTAATTTGATTTTTAAAAATGTCCTACTGGCCTTTCAGTTTGTAGCCTGTAAACCTTTCCCCTGATTATCTCGGAGGGATGTCAAGACAGACTGGACTACGATCTTTTGCCTAATGACACCCTGCAACACCAAGCCATACACTGTGTCCCGAACTGCAGACACATTGTGTGTTCATCCTTTTACACGTGATAAAGAGTCAGTTTGAACAGTGCTAGAGTTTGCTGAGGGGAATGAATGTTCTCTTGTGTACCAGTGGGCTAAGATAACATGTACTAGCCTGGGTTTGAGAGTTAGCATACTGCGAAGGTCACAGTCATGGAACTATCCCCTTGTCACCTGTGTTGCAAGGGGTTCTCTGGCTAGCTAGAAACCAGCTAGCTAGCCAGACAGAAGGAAACAGGCCAACAGAAAATACTCTCCTCTCACCCTTGTGCTAGAATTCAGTAACCTCAAAAGGAATCAGAACAACTGAATCTCAACCAAACTACAAAACTGAGCAGCTTGAAATTGACTGTTAAAAAACCAATGTCAATATTACTGGTACCTCCAATGGCTGCAATGCTCAACAATCCACTCTTCATGAACAATTCACACATCCATATATCTTTTTCGAAACTTTTTCATTTGTTCGGACTCACCTCTTACTTCTAATCTTTACTCCTGTTGCCCTACTAATTCTTTCCTTTCAGTAACTAATAAGCTCTCTTTATTAATTTAAGAAAGTCTGGTTAAAACATCACTTCATCTGCATCTGGGAGAAATGGACCCTCATTGGAAGGCCTTCATTCTTCAACTAACCTTGTTGCGACCAGCCGAGAGAGGGAGGGAAGAAAGAGAGAAGGGGACAAGAATGAGGAAGAGTCTCCCGCATCCATCAGCTTAACAATTTGTGGTATCCTGCCTGGAATCATAACGAATTGGGAAATGCACCAAGGGCCTGACTGTAACAATGCAGCAATACTCAGGATTATAAACTAATCACAGCCAACCCCAAATCATTATTCTCAATCAGAGCTAGATATAAAGGGAGGAAATCCCAGGGGCTGAGAAACCATAAGCCATGAACATGCTACATTAATCACATCACATCTCAAAGCACTCAGAAATACAGCATCTTAGGGATACAAACTGAATAAGTCATTATATTTGAATGAATCAATAAATTCGGGTTTCCACTTTCTCTCCAAAGGGTCTGTATCATAACCACTCACTCATTGAAATACTCCCACAGATTTGTTTGGAACATGCTCCACTTCAAGAGCAGGCTATATTCTACTCTGGGGCCTACTACTCAGGACAACGTGACAGCTCTTACCATGGTCTACATATTCAATCCCCTTAGAATCTAAAATAAGTAGACATTTCATTTCTTTTTCAGTAAGAAGACAATCCATTCACAGTCATTCACTTTATTTCAGCACATTGTTGACTTTTACATACATCCCAGTTTCTGCTTTGCTTCAGTCATTATCACCGACAATGGTGAAGATAGCCTTAAGTTACTATAATTACAAAGTCCCATATCTCTTTCACAAGATTATCTTCCCTTTGCCCAGATTTCATTTGTCCCCACGTTAAACAATTTCACCTGCCACATATCTGCCCATTCAACAATATCATCCTACATTTGTACGTAATACCTTTAACACGGACAAAGGTCCCAATGGCTTTCTGCAAAAGCATCATCAGGAAAAAGACTTTTATACCAACCTGCGAAAGGGGTTATGTCAAATAATGAGGGGTATGGACAAACAGGCAATGTTTGATGAAGGGCTCATGCGTGAAATGTCGATTCTCCTGCTCCTTGGACCTCCTGACCTGCTGTGCTTTTCCAGCACCACACTCTCGAGGTGACTTTTGAGGGTGTATCTTTGAGGACAGCAGGGCAGAGGAGTGACAAGGTTCCAAAGGTATTTCAGAGATTAGGGCCCAAAGCAGCCAAAGGCCAGAGACATCAATAGCAAAGCAATTAAAACCAGCCATGTCCAAGAGAGGTGGGCTGCACATATCCTGGAAGGTTGGGGAGCTGCTAAGACATCACAGAGATAATGGGACCAAACCATGGGGAAGGATGAAAATCATAGGATCCCTACAATATGGAAACAGGCCATTTGGCCCAACAAGTCCACACCAACCCTCCAAAGAGTAACCCACCCAGACCCATTCCCTTATTACTCTACATTTACCCCTGACTCATGCACCTAACTCACACATCCCTGAATAATACGGGGCAATTTAGCATGGCCAATTCACCTGACCTGCACATCTTTGGATTGTGGGAGGAAACCGGAGCACCCGGAGAAAACCACGCAGACACAGGGAGAATGTGCAAACTCCACACAGACAGTCGCCCGAGGCTGGAATAAGGAAGAGAATTTCAAAATTGAGAAGGATGAAGAACAGAAGTTTAACTTTTGTTACAGCCAGATAGGATGTCACGTGACTTTAGCGAGAGCTGCCTCTTTATAATGGTGGGGCAAAAATCTCTGAGCCTTAGATTCAAACACGGCATTCTGAGAATGGATTTTGAAGATGACGACATGTTGAACAAATTTGGAGAGGAGAGGGAGGTTGGGGATGAAAAGGAATGGGCTTTGTTTTCAGCTGATGATGGCAGATTTGAGGGGTGGGGGGGGGGAAGGAGATGGGAGATGAGAAAACGGAACTGTTAGCAACATCAGCTAACAAAAGCTCCGTGTAGCTCACATTTTTTCAATTTTGCAATGTGCCACTTCATTAGCCTTGTAATGTTTGCAAATTAGCTTCCACCTCCAAGCTGTAGGTCCGAAGACCTCAAAGCACATGCCGCCCAGAAAGCGGGAAACGTAACTCACCCACAGAAGGTTCAGTTTTGATCGGTACAAAGGAGGTAGTGGGGTTGGATAAAGACGTGCTGCTGTCCAGCGAGGCTGAGGATTCCAGCGGCTGTGTTTCCATGGTTACGGACTGACTGGTGGGTGTTGGCAGCAAGTTGAGAGGCTCCAGGCTTAAGACATTGCTGGTGTTGCTGGGGGACTCTTGCGCTGATGCACTTGGCACTGAATAAGAGGGAAGGGCAGAGATGAACAGCATTAGAAGTCAAGGCAAAATAAATCTCTCCCAGTCCAAAGGGAGAGTTGGCAGCTCATGTCCAACGTTCAATGCCTTGCGATAAAGCCTCCTGTAAAAGTGACATACCAAAAGAGCCAACACCAGCCAATCAGAGGTCAAAGGGCACCTCTGCTCACATTCAACACATACCGAAAACTCCACTTGCTGATTGTTTCACATTTCAATTAATTTCTCAAAACTTTCCCCAGTCACAATAGCAGTTAAGAGGCTGAGTGCAGCACATCACCATGGTGATATGGACAAGACAGTATACAAGTGACAACTCTTTTCCCGACAGAGCAGTGAAAACTGGGTCGCTGAATACATCGGAGGGCATAATTGGACCAATTTCTAATTGACAATGGTTATTTATTTCTTTGGGGTGGTGAGCGGAGTGGTGGGGGGAGGATAGAACAGAGAAACAAAAGTGGAGTTAAGCTTGTGATCATATTAGCCATAATACAAATTCAAGGGAAATGAAACATCAGAGGAGTTAAACGTTTAACATTACTGGTAAGGAAGGCAAAGCAATAGAAACAGTAGGTCAGGTCAATGGCTGCAAATTCTGCAGGAACTCATTTCCTCTCTCCCGAGTGCCAGCCCACTAATTACAAGGCATCACTCTGGAGTGTGATGGAATAGTCTCCGCTTGCTTGGATGAGTACAGTTTCAAGAACACTCGATGACATCAACATCATCTGGGACAGGCAACGTCACTTCATTGAATTGACCAGGTTCTCCGACGAAAGGTCGTCAACTGGAAGCATTCTGTTTCAGATGCTGCCTGACCTCCGCAATTCACTGACACTTATTTTTCACGCCCAGGGTTCCAGCATCTGCAATACTTTGCTCACATTCACTCGTGAGATGTGAGGTTTGCTCTAATTCACTAAAAAAAATTTAAATACTCGACTGCTCCAACATCGATCTGTGTTCCTGAGCAGCGATAGTCAATGATGTGCACTTAGCAAGCTCAGTGAGCCATGTCCTAAATGGGAACCCATGTTGGCGACATACACAAACTGACTAAAGCTGACCAGTTCCATTCCCCTGCCTCATCTACTGTTTGACCCCCTGACCGTGATGCTGAAAGCTCACCGTAGCGCGGTGGGCAGTGCTCACCTGTGGGTGTTGTTGCTGTGGGCTGAGGCTGGGTTACCTCTGGGACAGTGGACGGAGAGGCAGACCGGGCTGGTAACGTCGGCTCAGCCTCCTGGTTACTGGCCAGAGCTGGCCTCTGTGGGGTGGTGGGCGTACACTGGATCATGTCTTCAGGTGGGGGCACGGGTACCACCACTGGGGAGGACGATGAAGTGTCCTTGTTCACCAACAAAACGTTGATGGGACCGGTCGTGCTCTTCAGGTGGATCTGGTATTTCTTTTGTCCATTCAAACCCTAGAACACAAATAACATGCAAGCAAGCTGCTCGACAAAGGTTGGGGTGGGAGAAACATTACGGGGGGAAGGGAAGGAGGGGGATGAGGGGAGGAACAGGAGGAGAGAAGAGGAGGTGTGAGAATATCAGATTAAATACTCACGCCTTCTGGTATGGGGACCTCTAGTTGGGTGCCCGAGGGTGCCTGGATGGCTAACAACGTATCACCTGATCAAAGAGACAGAAGACATTATGAGAGGGAGAGTGTGCTACAGAAAGCTGTGAAAGCCACTCAGTGAATCACCAATGTCCTCAAAGGCACTGGCGACGGTCCCAAGGCGACAAGGCCTTGTGACACCAAGTAGGATAAATGCACAGTTCAGCACTAGCCCCTCTAACATCCAGCACAGAAACTCCCAACTGCCATTCTGCTTCGGGTAACCAAGAGTTCGGTGCATTCCCTGCATTCATTCACCCCCAAATCTTGCATAGGTCTTGCGTCCAATCACCTTCCCTGCAGGATCATCTCCCACCCCACCAAACAGATCCCAGGAACTCCATATGGACAATTTCTTACCTTTAAAACATCGGCACATATCCTCATGTGTCACATATGCTAGTGTAAAGAACAGTTAAGGAGAGGCAACGCCAAGAGCTCGCTCACTCCCGGCTGGTGAAACTGTACTCCGCCTCTACGCAGACACCAGGAGAAAGGCAACCGACTGTCAAACCTCCCACTGTGTTCAGGATCGACATGCAGGTGGCGTGTGTGTGTGTGTGTGTGTGTACATGTACGTACTGCAGGCACATGGATGGCAGCATGCTAGAGACAGCGCTGAAGACCACAGGGTATCAGACAGAGGAGGTCCAGACAGTCCAATATCTCACCCACAACCGATGCAACACTAGGCTCCTATACCTGATTATACATAAACAATAGGTGTATGGGCAAGGTATCCGAGGCATGTCATTTGTGTTCTCGGGCTTGAATGACAGAAGAAATATCCGATCCAACCGAGGAGCATGACCGGTCCCATCAACGTTCTTCGCCCCAGTGGTACCAGTGTCCCCACCTGAACCAGTGGGAAATAACGGAAATGGGTGGGAAAGATTAAACCACAGTCGGTGTTGCCTATTCACATGGGGAGGAGGGTTGTGCAGTAACTGAGTGCGGGCAGCAGGGGTGGAGGAGGGTGTCCAAGTGTTTCTTCTGTGGGAAAGCCAGTCTCTCAAAGAGCAGTTCGCGAAGTGGGCAAACTTGTGTTGGTATTAGCGAGCACAGCTCAGTGCGTTTGGGGGAAGTCTGAGTACACAGCTGAAGTGGATAGCGCCAGTGTAGTGTTTTCAGTACTTGATCACTGAGTGAATGCTACACCAATCGAAGGATGCTGGGGGAGGGGGGTCACAGATTTTAAAAAAGGAGCAGTTGGAGAGACCAAGGTCTGTGCCAAAGGATATCTGCTGTTCTCGATGTCGTCCGTCACGTTCTGAATGCTCTGTTGGACCCAGACTCGCTGCTGGTCGAGCTCCTGCTCTCGTCTGTCCAAGTCCTCGATCTCTGCCTTTAGGTCTATCAGCTTATCTGCAATCTCTCGGGTGTTGCATCCAGGACCCACTCCTCTGTGACCGAGTACAAAGATAAAAAACGGTGTAAATCCCTGCTCGGACAAACATATTCAGGAAATAGAATCAGGCCAATAGAGGGAGTCTCTCAGCTTAGTTCAATGGAAGAGTCGAGTGCTGGAAGATAGCTGTGGCCATTCACCCTCCCCGCATGAGTCACCATCTCCACACCTGACCATGCCATTGGAATAGTTGGATAGAATCCAGTTTGGTGGTGATGTGTGCTGTCAGGAAACAGCCAGCTAGTACTTCTTGGGCTCACACATAGTCAAACTGTCGGCATGTTCATAACTGACAGACAAATCCAGCCAGCCCTACACCAGCTGAGAACAGGCAAAGATGGAGTGAAACTCCCGGATAGCCCCCCCAGATACTTCTCGATCCACCCCAGAATAAATGACCCACACCCACCAAACATCAATCCTATCCCTCCCCCTCTCCCCGAAAAGGATTAGTCAAACACACTTCCTCAGGAAGGAAGCAGACATGGCAATTTGCCTTAACACCCTCTGAAATAGAAACCAAATGGACAAAATATTCTGAGTAAACAAAATACCATCATTTCTAGAATGCCCATCTGGTGTTAAGACAGCACAGGAAGGTGAGACAGTACTGGAAGAAAGAAAAATGAAAGTTACCCCTAATTAAAATAGTATTAATGTCACAGTGACCTTGTTCCAATTTCCATCCTCACCAAGCCTCCCTCTGTGGGGCTCGAGGTTTTACTTTTTTACTGGGATGGGGGAGGAGAAAGAGAGAGAACGGACACTGAGAAACAACTCAGCAAGAGTGTCTACAAACAAGGCAGGATTGTTGGAGAGAGTGCACTGTAGATGTTTCAGACTGATAATTAAATTAAACCAAGAGGAGAGATTACAAAGTAGAGTTATATTCCTGCAATTTAAAGGGCGGACTGCTGAAAGTTTTCAAGATATTTAGGACAGCAGATAGTGTAGGCAGTTGAAAACTATGCCCACTGGCTGAGGAGCCTGTGACTAAGGGGTAGAATCAAAAAAACCTTTCAGAAGTAAAATTAGGAAACAATTCCACCACCGAGCGTGTGTGTGAAAGATGACGTTTGGAATTCTCTTCTGCAAATCGTAATGATACTTGATTAATTGTTCACTTCAAAGTCAAAGATTACAGACTGTCCTTAACCCAAGATATGGAAGGGAATGGAGTAAGGATGGGTAGATGGTTCTAGGTCATGGATTCAGAGGTCAGGTATGCTGCCACCAAATGGGAGAGAATGCTCTCCAGGGGTTGAATAGTCACCCCCTATCAATATAGTCATAGAGTCATGGAGATGTGCAGCATGGAAACAGACCCTTTGGTCCAACCCATCCATGCTAACCAGATATCCCAACCCAATCTAGTCCCGCCTGCCAGCACCTGGCCCATATCCCTCCAAAGCCTTCCTATTCATATACCCATCCAAATGCCTCTTAAATGTTGCAAGTGTACCAGCCTCCACCACATCCTCTGGCAACTCATTCCATATCCGTACCACCCTCTGTGTGAAAAAATTGCCCCTTAGGTTTCTTTTATATCTTTCCCCTCTCACCCTAAACCCAAGCCCTCTAGTTCTGGACTCCCCACCCCAGGGAAAGGACTTTGTCTATTTATCCTATCCATCTTTACAAAAACTTAACAGCTTGACCATAGTGTGGCACAGAGAGATTCAACAGTGGCTCTCAAGAGGGAACTGGTAACTAGGTGCAGAGAAGATAAAACTTGTAAGGTACAGGAAAAGGGCAGAAGAGTGGCACTAATAACAGTGCTTTTGTACAGTCAGCAGGGACACGATGGCTTGGATGGTCTCCTTCTGTGCTGTAAACATGCTTAATTCTTCAATAGGAGTATTCTCCAAATTGGGATGTGGTTTTGTGAGGAATGGGCAATAACCAAGACAACAACAGAAAATGGAGAGGGAAATGTGTGCACTTCTGTCTGGTCATTGCATCACGCTCTCTTTCACGGACTGCAAAAAGGTGAAAGGATTGAATATTCCCTACTCAAATACTCTAGCCCTAGGAAAGGGAGATGTTCTGAACCGAGTGGTATTCAGTGATGGACACTGGCCCAGACCGAGTGCACAGCTGAAGGAGCCAGCCAGTTGTGGTTAGAAGCAACCTTCACTCCTTCACAACTGGAGCCAGTCACACTACATGTCGAAGGTCAGAGCCAGTGCGTGGAAAAAGACAGGTCTCCATACCAAACAGAGGTAGACATGAGACAGCAAAGATACTGAGGTTCAAAGGAAGGTTATGGAGCCAATAGCTGACCTGTAAAACAGCATTTCACAACAGAGCCCCAAAAATTTCACACTGCGCTTTTAAATTACCCAGAAGATCAGATGTTGGCCGGAATCGCTATTCTGACAGCCACAGATTCCACCCCGGTGAGGGAACTGGTCAATTACTGATGCATATGCAAGAGACAAGGATAATGAACATTAAACAGAGGTAATGTCCTTTAGGGAAGGAAACTGTTGTCCTTATGCGGCGTGTCCTACAGACTCTAGATCCACAGGCACATGGTAGACTCTTAGTTGCCCCCAATGGAGGTGGTCGTGGTGAATCTGGCATCACTGTACTGGGAACACGTACTTACAGCTACCAAACTCAAGGCAAGTCAGAGAGATAGAGCGATAGAGTTGTGGCCACAGTTAACACGGAAATCTCAACTCAACCTGCAACCTTTCTGCTACTTATTGCCCTAATAACAGCTCAGATGTGAACAACCAGAGGGTAACTCTACCCCAGCTTCACCTGGCATGGACAGCAACATAATGGAATTAGTGAACTCCACAATCCATTGAAACCAAATCCTTTCGAACTGAAACATCCCCTAACCTACCACCATCTACAAGGAACAAGGCTGGAATTTACTCGAATGGGTGCAGCTCTGACAACACAAGTTCAACACCATCCTGGACAAAGAGTCTGCTTGATTGGAACCCATTCATCACGTTCAACATTCACCACCAACACTCAGTAGAAGCTGTGGGCATGATCTACAGGATGCATGGTGGTGACAAACAAAGGCTCTTTCAAAAACATCTTTCAAACCTGCAGATTCTGTCACCTAAAAGAGAAGGGCAGCAGATGCATGACAATACCACCACCTGCAAGTTCCCCTCCATATCACTCAACATCCTATTTGGAAATATATTACCGTTCATACATCACCATTGGGTCAAAATCCTGAAAGTCCTACCAATCAGCACAGAGGGAAGCCCTACATGCCTTGGATCAGCTTGCACCAATTTACACAGTCAGCCTACAGCTGCTGTTAATATTCAGGATATCCCTACCGAACCTGTTTAACTGGTTCGGAGAAAACTCTTGAATCTTGAAGCTCAACATTTGTGTCAGAGATTTTCCTTTGCGAAAGGGAAACTGTGTTTATCCAATTTGTTAAAGCTTTTTAAAAGTGATAATAAGCAACATGGGTACAGGACATCAGGCTAAATGCCACATCAAAGGTTACCATACAGAAGAACTCATGGTAAAGGAGCTAACAGATTTACATGGACAGACAATTTTAGATTAGATTAGATTAGATTAGATTACTTACAGTGTGGAAACAGGCCCTTCGGCCCAACAAGTCCACACCGTCCCGCCGAAGCGCAACCCACCCATACCCCTACATTTACCCCTTACCTAACACTACGGGCAATTTAGCATGGCCAATTCACCTAACCTGCACATCTTTGTGTTGTGGGAGGAAACCGGAGCACCCGGAGGAAACCCACGCAGACACTGGGAGAACGTGCAAACTCCACACAGTCAGTCGCCTGAGGCGGGAATTGAACCCGGGTCTCTGGCGCTGTGAGGCAGCAGTGCTAACCACTGTGCCGCCCAGCTAAGAGAAAGAAAGATAAGGGATAAGGGGGTCATTTTGGGGTTGGCAAGCTGTAATTAATAAACGGCCACAGTAATCAGTACTTTGTCCTCAACTATTTACCATTTATATCAATGGCATGGACAAAGCGCCCAAACATGTTTGCTCTCTTTGCTGATGACACAGGTAGGCGAGAGAGTAGCTTGTGAAAAGGACACAAGGAGTCTGCAAAGGAGACAGGTTTACTGAGCAGACAGAAATTCAGCAGATGGAATATAACGTGTAAAAGTGTGAGCTTAACTACGTTGACAGAAGCTTCGAAAAGCAATGAAAAGTGACGACAGAGCTCGGAGGTCCACAAGAATTGGGGTGCCCTGTAAGTCACAACAGGTTAATCTGCAGACACAAATGTGTTGGAGAAGCTCAAAGGTTCTGAAGAGGAGTTAAACAGGATAGGAAACATTAACTCAATTTATCCATCCACAGATGCTGTCAAATCCCATGCAAGGACTGCACAAAACACTATATAGGACAAACAGGAAGACAGCTAACGATCCGCATCCACGAACATCAACTAGCCACGAAACGACACGACCAGCTATCCCTAGTAGCCACACATGCAGACGACAAGCAACATGAATTTGACTGGGACAACACTACCATTATAGGGCAAGCAAAACAAAGAACAGCCAGGGAATTCCTAGAAGTATGGCACTCATCCACAAACTCCATCAACAAACACATCGACCTGGACCCAATATACCGGCCACTACAGCGGACAGCTGAAACTGACAACCGGAAGCGGCAGGGACAGGCCACTATAAATGCCAGAGGAAACACCACAGAAGCGCTTCACAGGAGGCTCCCAAGCACCGAGGATGTCACCTAGACAGGGGACGAAACGTTTGCAACAAAAACTTCCAGCTCGGCGAACAGAACCACAGCAACGAGCACCCGAGCTACAAATCTTCTCACAAACTTTGAAGATGCTGTCAGAACACGGCGAATGCTGGGGAAACCCAGCAGGTCTGGCGACATCTGTGGTGACAGCAGAATTAGCGCTTGAGTCCAGTATGACTTCTTCACAACCTGCTGAGCTTCTCCAGCATGTTCAGTGCTTATTTCAGATTTACAGTATCAGTAGTATTTTATTTGAGAATGCAGATACAAATGATTGGGAAGACGTTTGGAATGTTGGCTTTTATTGCAAGAGGAAGCAACCACATCTGGTGTACACTTTTGGTCTCCTCATTTAAGAAAATTATCTCAGAAGCAGTTCAGAGAACATTGACATGAGTGATTCCAGGGATGAGGGAAAACGAGGAAAGGTTGAGTAGATTGAGTCCGTGTCCATTGGAATTTAGAAGAATGGGAAATTGGATGTTTGCCCTGGAGAAAGATTAGAACTAGAAACAGAGTTTAAAAATGAGGCATTTTCCATTTAAGAGAAATGTTTCCTTTCAAGAGGGCCATATGCCTGTGTCATTTTCTTCCTCAGGACAATGAGGCAGGATATTTCAAAAGCTAAGTTTGAGAAAGAGACAATAATAGAAGTTCCCGGAGAAGCTCAGCAGGTCTGCCAGCACCTGTGGAGAGAAATCAGAATTAACCTTCTTCAGAAATCCTGACTGACAAGGGAGTCAAAAGGTTATTGGGTGGACAGGAAAGTGAAATTAAGGCCATAATCAGATCAGCCACGATCGTACTGAACAATGGAACAGACTTTAGGAGCTTCTCATTCATATTTAGAAATGTTTCACCATTTTGGTTCTACTAACTCGATCCTAGTGATCCAGCATGGGCAGCCATTTTGACAGCTCCTATCAAAGGGTAAGTGCAGGATGTAAATGTGAGATTTGGGTGTCAGCGGGCCCTCTTCACTTTATTAAACAAACTGACGATTAGGAAAGAAATGCTGGCCCTTTAATACACCTGCAGTTTTTAAAAAAATCACTCCTGTCTGACTGGAGAACAATGGAGTAGCCTGAGATGCCAGAGAGTGGTCATGTCTGCCTCTTTCTCAGCCTCTCTGGGCCTAATAGGGGTCCCAGGGGCACCGTAATGAGCCATGATCAACACCAAAACTAGTCAACACTGGCAGAGATGAAGGAAGAGCTAAGCAACGGAAAATCACCAAGCCCTCTTTTCCCTGGTCATATGGTTCAGATGAAGTTGAAAATCGTGGCGAGGAGGCAGTCATCCTACTAACTGAAGAGGAAAACGTAAAACCATGAAACTCTGAGAAATGAGCAGAGGATTTACCCTTCGTCACATGACTGCTGTTACCCACTCAACAAATCTCAGAGTTTCAGACAGAACAACATTTCACAAAAGACTGTCTGAGAGCTCTGAGGTTTGATATCCCAAAACTAGTGGGAGAACCCTAGTTGAGCCTGCAGAGGAAATCAATACTTTAGACTAGCACAATGGCAAGACAAGAGGGAAGAGGAAGAGACAGTATGGTGCAAGAAGATTAGGGATGAAGATATCGACACAGAAAGTGGTATTATTAAATGTTTGCTCTGTTCCTGAGTTTTTCAGACACACTCACTTCCACTGAATGCTGTTTTTCGATTTCTTCTCGATGAGCCCGATGCCCTCCAAGACGTTGGTGATGTCATATATCCGCCGCTTCTGTCGCACTGCCAGGGTATCTGCTGCCTGAACAGAAAACACAACTTACATTGATTACACAGCACAGTAAAGTGCCATTCAGCCTAATTCATTGAGGCTAGTGTTTAAATTCCACACACTCCGTACCCTTATCTAACTCAATTAACATATCCTTCTCCATCTCCCTCCATATATGTCTAACGTCCCCTTGTATATTTCTGTGCTATTTGCTTCAACTACACCCGTGGTAGCGATTACCTACATTCTTTATGTAAAGAGGTTTCTTCTGAATTCATTACTGGAACGTTTTTTGTCTTTATTCTTTGCTGGAATATGGGTGTTACTGACAAAGCCAGCATTTTCTGCATATACCCAATTGCTCTTGAATGGAGTGGCTTGCTAGGTCATTTTACAAGGCAGTTAACAGCCAATCATGTCGCGTGGGTCTGGAATCAGCGGATTTCCTTCCCTAAAAGCCATTAGTACCTGGCAGATCTCCATGACAATTGCCGCATAGTGGCCATTCGGACAAGGAAGTCTGGGCTCAGGACCCACCTTGGTCCTTGAAGGAGATAAAGGAAGCAGGAAAGAATGTAAATAATGAATTAGGACGGCTAAAAAGGAGGGTCCTTCAAAAGTAGAATTAAGAAGAACTCCAAAGCATATATTACGAGCAAGACAATAGCTAGGGAAATGTTAAGTCTACTCAAGGATAAAGAAAGGAGTGGCGCCAGAGGAAGTAGGTGAGATTCTTAATCAATACTTCACACTGGTAATTTACTAAGGAAGGGGACATGGATGATGGTAGCATTACAAAGGGGTATGTTGATATTCAGGAAATATCATTACCAAGATGGTGGTGGTGTCATGTGTCTTGAAAAACAATAAGGTAGCACGACAGCTCAGTGGTTAGCACTGCTGCTTCACAGCACCAGGGAGCTGTTTTTGATTCCAGCCTTGGGCGACTGGCTGTGTGGAGTTTGCACATTCTCCATACGTCTGCGTGGGTTTTCTCCAACTGTTCAAAGTTGTGCAGGTTAGGTGGACTGGCCACGCAAAATTATCCCATAGGGTCCAGGGATGTGGAGGCTAAACGGGGGGGTTAGCCATGGGATAGGGTAGTGTTTCAGGGATAGGGTAGGGGAGGGTTGGTCTGGGTGGGATGCTCTTCGGAGCATCAGTGTGGACTTTATGAGCCAAATGGCTTGTTTCCACACTGTAGAGATTCTATGAAACGCCATCACGGCCCACTGGGATCTATTTCAGGATACAGAGGAAGGAGCTTGCTGGGACTTTGACAGAGATCTGTGCATCCTCTTTAGCCACAGGCGAGGACCCACAAGACTGGAGAATAGATAACGTTGTTCCTGTGTTTAAGGGCAACAGGGATAGTCCAGGAAATTAAAGGTCAGTGAGCCTTATATCAGTGGGAGAGAAACTATTGCAGAAATTTCTGAGGGACAAGACTTCTCACATTTGAAAAAGAATGGGCTTGTTAGGGATAGTTAGCATGGCTTTGTGTGGGGGGGGGGGGGGGGCGGGGGGAGGTTTTGTCTCACTGATTGGATTGAGCTTTTTGAGGAAGTGATGCAATTGATTGATATAGGCAGGAAAGCAGATGTGGTCTACATGGACTTTACTGAAGCATTTCCCAAGGTCCCTCATGGTAGGTAGGCTGATGCAGAAGATTAAGTCACGTGGGATCTATGATGAGTTGGTAAGTTGGATACAAATTGGCTTAGTCATAGAGGGTAGTTGGGGAGGAGTGTTTTTCTGACTGGAGGTCTGTGACCACTGGAGTTCCATAAGGATCAGTGCTGGAATCCCTGTTGTTTAATATTTAAATAAATGATTTGGATGAAAATGCAGTTGGTCTTCTTAAGTTTACATTGACATGAAAAAGGGTGGACTTGTTGATTGTGAGAAAGATTGTCAAAGGATACAGCAGGACATAGTGGGAAAGTTGAGCAGAGAAATGGCAGATGGAGTTTAATCCTGACAAATGCGAGTTAATGGATTTTGGGAGGTCAAATGCAGGAAGGATCTTGGGCTGGAAATCCATAGTCCCTGAAAGCAGCAATATTAGTGTTAAAGAAAGCATACAGCACACTTGCCTTCATCAGTCGGGGCACTGAGTATAAACGTTGGCAAGTCATTTTGCAGCTGTATAAAACTTTATTGGACCACATTTGGAGTACTGTATACAGGTCTGATTGCCACACTATAGGAAGGATACGGAAGTTTTGGTGAGAGTGAAAAAGAGGTTTACCAGGATGGTGCCTGTATTGGTTGTAAGGAGAGGTTGGACAAACTTGGCTGGTTTTTGTTAGAGCATCAGAGGATGAGGAACAACCTGATAGGGATCTATAGAATTATAAGAGGCATGGATAGGGCAGATAGACAGAGTCTTTTTCCCAGGCTGGGAATGTCAAATAATTGGGAACATAGGTTTAAGGTCAGATGGAAAAGCTTAAAGATGATGTTTTTGTTAAAACACTCAGGGTGGTAGATACCTGGTACACTGCCAGAGGAGGTAGTAGAAGCAGATACGATAGCAACATTTAAGAGGCATTTACACAGGCACATGAACAGGCAGGGAATAGAGGTTTACAGACCATGTGCAGGTAGATGGGATAGTTTAGAATGGTATCATGGCCCGTTACAGACATAATGGGCCGAAAGGCCTGTTCCTGCACTATGTTCTATGTAACGCTCTATGTAATACCTAGCAGGAACTTAAAACGTCTCTGAACTGGTTGATTAGAAAATAGCTTACACGGTAGCCATCACTGAAACTAGCTTTAGAGTTCCAGGTAATTTAACTGAACTTAAAGTTGAGCAGCTGTCACGGTGAGATCTGAGCCCAGTTTCCTATAATACCCCCCTGGATTACCAACATAGTCATATTACCACCACTATTTCCTCATGGTTATTAATTATTTGTGACTATCTTAAAATTATCGTCATTAGTTCTGATCTTCTCCAAAAAGTAGAAATGCCTCCCGACACCCCCCCCCCCCCCCCCCCCAACAAACCCCCCGCCCCCCAACAAATCCTTCATAATCATGAAGAATTCTATTATCATTTCAGCCCTCAGACTTCTTCCGAGGACAAACAATCCTAGCCTGATCAATCTTTCCTGCTCAGTACGATCCCTTAGCTCTGGTATTAATCTAGTAAAGCTTTCTTTTCATTATTTCTCCAGCCCCCTTATACCTCAAAATGTAAGTCCAAGGAAGCACTGATCGAACCAAAGTTTCATACAGGTTTAAAGTGACTTTTCTGCTTTCAATTCGACCCCAATAAATGCTTCGTGAAATTGCCTAACTAAGTTGTATTGTTTTGCGTGATGTGTGCAGATATACTCCCCAGCTTGCCTTCCTTTCTCCATTACATTTTTCAAGAAATGTGGCTTCCCATTGTTTCAACCAAGGACATAATCTCTGACTAGTTACTCTTGAATTCATTTGTCAATGACATAGCTCTCCCAGCAAGTTGTTGACCATCAGATCACAGTCATAGAGATGTACAGCATGGAAACAGACCCTTCGGTCCAACCCATCCATGCCGACCGATATCCCAACCCAATGTAGTCCCACCTGCCAGCACCCGGCCATATCCCTCCAAACCCTTCCTATTCATATACCCATCCAGATGTCTCCTAAATGTTGCAATTGTACCAGCCTCCACCACTTCCTCTGGCAGCTCATTCCATACATGCACCACCCTCTGTGTGAAAAAGCTGCCCCTTAGGTCTCTTTTATATCTTTCCCCTCTCACCCTAAATCTATGCCCTCTACTTCTGGATTCCCTGAACCCAGGGAAAGGACTTTGTCTATTTACCCACCGCACAAACATTTGACACATCTACAAACTTTGATGCTGCTCTGTCGATTCCGGAATCCCAGACATGTTGTGAAAGTGGCAAAGAGCCGCAATGTCGGTGGTGGTCTGTGTGGGGCACTTTCTGCCACTCTGAGTGATCACAATGTCCCTGTCGGCTTGTTATCCATTCTGCGACTTGTTCCCTTTACTGCACGTTCTCTGAACCTCCTTCAGCTTCACGAACACTAAGTTTTAGGAAAATTGGACTCTTCTCAGTTCCACCTTCCATCCTACCTTGTGCACAGCCCACTCAGGGCCACCCACAGAAGCCTGGTCTGTCTGGAACCAACAAGTGATTGCCTCAGTCCCAGCCTTAAAGGCAAATTAATGGGCTGCCCATGACAGCCGCCAGACATGGTGGTGTCAAGGCCAATCACACGTCTGGGCAGAGTTAACTAATCTCAGCCTGGGGAGGGTAGCAGTTGACCTCAGTGCTGGTCATCTGTATTCAGGGATCCATTAACATGTGGGCCATGGGTTTGCAAACAGCCTGGGTGGATGAGTAGACTGTCAATCTGAAATCAAGACGAGAATGATCACCGGGCTGAGGTCTGAGAGGACAGCAAGTGCCCATATGAAAGCCAACCCAGCTGATAGGGCCTACACAAAAAAAAAGGGCAGAGCCATACCAGACCCCACCAGGCATAATTGCACGTGGCTGAGATTCAAGATTCTCCACACATCTCCTTCCTCCCACCAGCCCAACCAGAAGAGGTTGAGAAGTCGTGAGTGATATCATTGGGTAACTTTTTGACCTTTGAGTGAAAAGGTTATGAGCTCAAGTTCCAGTCTCCCTGTCACCTAGCCAACATTTATCGAACAACGACCATCAGATTGGTGGAAAGATCATGAACCAAATGGCCCAGGTTCAAAGGGAATTAGCAAATCAGACAAGGGGGACATGAGGAAAATCTTTCTGCACAGTCAGTGGTTAGGGTCCGGATGGAATGTCTGAGGCTGTGGTGGAGGCAAGTTCAATCAAGGCACTTAAAGGGGAACTGGATCATTTTCAGGAAAGAATAAATATGCAGGGCTACTGTGAATAAGCAGCAAAGTAGGATGAAGTGAATATAAAGTGTCAGTACGAATATGATGGGCAGAGTGTCCTTGCTTTAGGTAAAAGTGTAGGGAAATTCAATAACAGAACAAACTGAAAGGCTTTGTATATTAATGAATGAAGCATTTGAAATAAGATAGATGGACTGACAGTGCAAATTGAGGTAAATGGATATGATCTCATAGCCATTAGGGAAACATGGTTACAAGGAACTTAACATTCAGGGACATTTCACCTTTCCAAGAGAAAGGAGGAATGGAAAAGGTGATGTTGTAGTGTATTGATAAGAAATGAAATGAGGACCATTGTGAGCGATGACCTAGGCTCAGAAGATGTAGAGGCAAAAACAGCAAGGGAAAGAATGTTGGCAGGAGCAGTGTACAGATCCAAGCAGTAGCCACTCTGTGGGAAAGCCTATACATCAACGAATAACATCAGCATGTAGAAAGAACAAAGTTACGATTATGGCTGACTTTAATCTTCATGTTGATTGGGTTAATCAAATTGGAAAGGGCAACCAAAACAACAAATTCATAGACCGCAACAGGGGTAGTTTCCAAGAGCAATATGTCATGGAGCCAACCAGGGAGCAGGCTATCTTGGATCCGGTAATGGGTAATGAGGTAAGTTTAATAAACGACCTTAGAATAAAAGATATCCTAGGATGCAGTAATCATAACACGATGGAATTTAATATTCAGTTTGAGAGTGAGAAACTTGGTTTGGAAACAACTGTTGAACTTAAATAAGATGAATTACAATAAAATAATAATGGAGTTGGCTGAAGTGAAATGGGTGGATAGAATAGCAGGATTAACAGCAGGCAACCAGTAGCAGACATTTAAGAAGGTGTTTCCTGACGCTCAGCAAAAATACATCCCAGTAAGGAGGAAAGGTTCTAAGAGAGGGTTAAACCAACAATTGCTAATCAGAGAAGTTAAAAGTTGAAAGGGAAAGCATCCAAGGAGGTCAAAGTCAGTGACAGCCCTGGATACTTAAATAAATTGAGAATACAGCAATTGAGGATTAAAATGATAACAGAGACAGAACATAAATGATGAAAGCAAACTAACAAAGAATATAAAAACTGACAATAAGCATTTATTTGAATATAAAAACGAAGAGAGGTGTCAAAGTGAACGTGGGCTCCTTAGGAAATGAATCTGGACAGGCAGCTTCGGGGAACTAGGAAATGGCAGGAATTAATGCATCAGTCATTATGTTGGAAGATACTCTGAACGTTCTATTAATACTAAAGAATACAGGGGAGGTATAAAGTACGATCACCATCACGAGAGAAGTAGTATTAGACAAACTAATGGGGCCTAAAGGCAGATAAGCCTCCGGCCCTGTTGGGTTGTATCTGAGGATCCTTAATAAGGTAGCTAGAGAGGTAGTGGATGCATCGACTGTATCTTTCCAAAAAATCCTTGGATCCTGGAGAATTATCGGAGCATTAGAAAACTGCTAATGTGCCACTCCTATTCAAAAAAGTTGGAGGGGGAAGATTGAGAAAATGCAGATAACTACAGACTGATTAGCCTAACATCTATTGTTGGAAAGGTAGTGGGATCAAATATCAAGGAAGTAATAGCAGAACATTTGGAAAATCTTATTTCAATCTCGCAGAGTCAGCATGGCTTCATGAAAGGGGGATTCTGACTAATACATCAGTTTTTTTAAGACGTCTCAACCAGAGTGGATAGAGGGGAACCAGTAGATGTGTTGTATTTGGACTTCCAGAAAGCAATCAATAAAGGTACCACACAAAAGGTTAGGTCATAAGATAAGAGCCCACGATGTTAATATATTGGCATGGATACAGAATTGGCTCATGAGCAGGAAATGGCTAGTGGGGATACGGGGCTCCATTTCCAGTTGGCAACGTGTGCAGTAAGGTTCCACAGGGATCAGTGTTGGGACAGTAACTGTTTACCTACATTAATGAGAAAGGAAGCAAATACTCTTGAAGCCAAATTTGCAGATGACACAAAACCAAGTGGACAGGCAGGGTTGAGATGGGGGGATTCAAACTGTTTACATGGAGATATTGATAGGTTAAGTAAGTGGGCAAAAAGTTGGCAAATGGAATATAATGTGGAAAAATGCAAAGGTGTTCATTTTGAAAGAGAGAACAAAAGAACAGTGTATGATTTAAACAGAGAAAAACTGCAAAAAAGCTGCAACACAATGGACTTGTACATAAAGCACAGAAAGCTAGCACACAGGTGCAGCAGGTACTCTGGAAGGCAAATGGACTGTTGATCCTTATTTCAAAGGGTTTGGAATATAAGAGAAGGGAGGTTGTACTGCTGGTGAGACCAGATCTGGAGTACTGAGCAGTTTTGGTCCTTTTAAAAGCTACCATTTCACTGGTGACAGTTCAGGAAAGGTTCACTAAAATGATTCCAGGTACGGAGGGATTGTCTTATGATCAAAGACGAAACAGATTGAGACTCTACTCACTGTAGTTTAGAAGACAACAATCTCACTGAAACCTCTAGGATTCTTAAGGGACTTGACAGGGTCAATGATGAGAGGGTGTTTCCCTCTCATGGGAGTGTCTAGGACCCAAAAGCACAGTCTCAGAATAAAGGGGCACCAATTTAAGACTCATGAGGAGTAATTTCTTCACTCAGAGGGTTGAGTGTCTTTGGAACTGCTTGCACCCAGAGCCGTGGGGGGCAGAGTCCTCGTGTATATTTGACGCTGAGATAGATATGTTCTTGAGTCGGGGAATCAAGGGTTATGGGGAAAAAGTAGGAAAGTGGACATGAGGAATGTTGGATCGGCCATGACCCTTGTTAAAGGTAGGGCAGGGTCAAGGGGCTGAATGGCCTACTCCTGCTCCTATTTTTTACAGTCTTATGTACCTGGTAGATAGCATATTGTTTGCTGTGTGTAAGTAGTTCTGAACTAAACAAAGAACTGGGAAGTTGACAAGGAGCTCTGGTGAACTGGGGGCTCTTGACATAACTGTATTTGCTCCAAATGATTTTACAGTGGATGGAAAACACCTGCTGTAAATCCCCACCCACCTGCCAAAACAGAAGCTCAAATAAGCATCAGAAACTGACAAGAAACAAAACAGCGAAGAAAGCAGAAAGCGACTTGACTCCACTGCTTGGGGAAAATCCCAGACACCATCTGGGTCAAAAAAGGAGTGAAATGAGTGTAAGCCTCTTTCACTGCTCCTGCCGCAATATTCACAGGCTTCATCGGAGTTAACAGAAGGCTGCTGCAGACTGACAGGCTGGTGCGACAGGAGACCAGGCACTAAATGGCAGACGGATGTCTCAAAATGGCAGACAGAAGGAGAAACACACCAGCTCCATCAGCCTCTAGGATGGGTCGGACCTCTACCATCCATCCGTTCCTCTAGTATGTTGACAAGATTGTTGACTGAGAAAGCTTGTTGGACATCAATTAGTCGCCAAGTTTCCTAAATTACAACAGTAACCACACTTCAGAAGCACTTGACCGGTTGGTAGAGTGTTTTGGGATGTCCTGAGACCATGTAAAAGGTGGTACATAAATGCAAGCTCATTCATCTCAACGTGACATGACATGGTGCAGTCACTGACTGCTCTATCAAGGAAACATTCACCTCCTTTAATTCCAGGAGTGCAAGTTAGCTGAAGCCTTCTCCCCTACCCTGGGGCACCACATTTTCCATAACATTCTCGCCCTCAAAAGCTGACCACATGACTCTACTGAAACAACAGCATAAGCAGGGAATCACTGTGCTCTTCATGTTTATTCTCTACTTCACATTCAGACCAAGCTGCAGAATCAAACTGAAGCACATAAGAAGCCATTCAGCCAATTGTATCTCTGTCAGCTCTATCAAGGAGCCATTCTACAAGTCACATTCTACTGGCCTTTCCCCATAGACATAATTTCTGTTTGTGTTTCCAATTTACAGCATCTGCTATTCTTTTGGTTTTTAGCTCCCCTCTAGTTTTTTTTTAAAACTACACCTTAAATCTGTATCCCCTCTGACTATCAACCCTCCTGTCATTAGAAACAGTTGCTTCTCATTTATTGTCAAAACCCCTCAGAATTTTAGGCATCTCTGTGAAATCTCCCTTTAACCTTTTCTGCTTTAAGTTTAATCTCATGTTCTACAGTCTTCCCACATTACTAGAATTATACCACAGATGTGGGAAATCAATTACTCTCCTCTGCAGCATTTCCGAGGGCTTGAAATTCTCCCCAACATGTGGTGCCCAGAATTAGCCAGAATACTTCAACTGGTGCCAAACCAGTCAGTTTAACTTCCTTCTTTTTGAACTCTACTAATAAAGCCATGTGCTTTGCAAAGCTCGTAACTGTGAAACAGTTCAGGAGCTTTAAGATTTCTGAGATGGAGACTCAATGCGTTTAATCGGACAAGCAACACCACACTGCACCTCTATAGTTTTGTCCGGCTGAGGAAGCAGTTGTTGCTCAAGGTTGAGGTGAAATGTCCATTGAGCAGCTTCAGCTAGTTCAGTTGAGAATGGTTGTAACCTCATTAGGACTGTATCTCTCAGGACAGGAGTTCAGTGTACGGGCGACGAGTCACATCTACACTGGGCCCAAGTCGCAAATGGTTGAGGGTGACTCAGATTTTGAATGGGAGGTTCAAAATCTGGGACTTCACTGATCTGATCAGATACCAGGATGCAACTGATGACGTTTATAGTCAATCAGAAGATGTAGGCTGTATTAGGTTGTAGGGTGCAGAGTGTGATCCAGCTTGTGTTACAGGGCGTGCAGTTTTTTTTGCACTGTTCTGGATCAGTGGGAATGCTTCTTTAGCTGTCAGCCAGTGGTTTTCATTGAAGGAGATGCTGGGCGATTTAATTTTGCTGGTGCAGAAAGCCACCCAAAATAGGTTGATCTTGGTAAGATAGCTAGTTGTTTGCAACTCAGAGGAAACATCAGGGGGAGCTAAAGTCGACCTCAATGTCAGCTGCTCTGCCTCAGGCAGAATCTCAATGTAACTGGCAGCAATGCCTGCTGAATGCATGTGGACACCAGACAGGCAAAGGGGCCTTCCGTGCTTTTATGTTCACAAATACAGACCTCTCACTGGCATCATCTGTCCACACATACACACAACCACAGAGATTGGTCACTGCTCCCAAATGTCAGTGAAAAGGACTGCAGAATACAAAAGGATCTGCTCTAACCAGGAGGACTGGCTCACAAAACAATGTCGGTTCCAAAAGAGTTCACACCTCCTTTCCAAATATTAATGTCAACTGGTCTGGTCTGGATAGTTACAACAGTTGATGATAGTTTCATTATCACCATGACAGACTACTTTTTCAATTCTAGAGTTATTCATTGAATTTAAATTCTGCCAGCTGCTGTGCTTTTACCAGATGACCAGCTTCAGCCTCATACCTGATAGCCCAATGCCATCATGTTCGGGCCACCATCTCCTTCCTCCAGTACCCCTTCCTTCTCAGCAGACCTTGTCCAGATAAATCCCTCACCTGATACCCTACACTCCTAGCCCCCCACCATGGGTCCAGGCCCCTCCAGCAACAGGCCCATCCCCAGGGCCCAGTCGTTCCAGTGTTATCTCCCTGGGGCTCCAGCGCCTCCTCCTCAGAATCCAGCACGTTGTCATAACATGCTGAAACTTTGAGGGACGTCTGGGTTTGTCTTGTATCATAGTCAGTATAGCTTTGTCCACTTGACAGTAAGTACATCACCTGTTACTTGAGTGTAAGGCACTGCTGTAACATGGTGTAATGCAGACCTTTGTATCACAGGCCCATTTTTGACACAAAATCCTCCAGTCTGCAAAGATTACAAACACAGTCACGCACTTTAAAAGCAACATTAAAAAATCAGCTATTTAATTCTTTGGCTGATTTTACAAAGTACTTACTTTATTCAATTATTTTGGAGGCTGTGGCCTGGAAACTGTTGGGAGGTACACACATTATTGATTCTGATGGAATCATAGCTGGATCAAGCATCGGCTTTGAAAATGTGGTCTCACCTATAACATGGCCCAGGTATGCATGTCTGGGAGCTAGTTACAACAGGGATTCCAGTGTACTGTGAAATTAACATTCAAAAATACAAACTTCCCAATGAACTGTGTTAGTTCGCTGTCAAAAGACAGCGCTTTATATTTAGGCCCGGTGTCGGATTTTCCACACTGCCTCCACACAAAGTAATGGCTCTTTCTTTCTGCGGAATAGGAAGCATTTTTAAAGCAGTGCCTGCACTGCACCATACAAATTAAAAGTTGGAGAAGACCACTTGGCCCAGAGCCTGGTCTGCGATTCAATAAGATCGTGGCTGATCTGATTACTCCACATTTCCCACAGGTTTCTGATAACATTTCACCCCTCCCCCTCACCCTACCCACTGCTTATCAATATTTTGGACACAAAAATATTCAAGGGTTCGGCTTCCACTGCATTTTAAGGAAGAGAACTCCAAAGACTCACCTCAGGAAAAAGAACTCATCTGTCTGAAATGGGAGACCCCTTATATTGAAACAGTGAGCCTTGGTTCTAGATTCTACTGCTACAAGAGGAAACATCCTTTCCATGTTCATCCTGTCAAGATCCCACAGGATGGTCTAAGTTTCAATCAATTCACCCCTGATACTTCTAAACTCCGGTGGATATAATAAACCTCATCTGTCCAACCTTTCCTCAGGAAGCAACCTGTACATTCTTGGTATTGGTCTGGTAAATCTTTCTTGAACTGCTGCCAGCACCTTTCCATCCATCCTTCAATAAGTGAGCAGTTTTACTGATATTGTCTTACCCTTTCTAAGTGATTTCTCTGCTTTTCGATTCAATTCCCTTTTCTATAAGCGAAAGCATTGATTAGCTTTGCTGTACCTGCAAACTAACCCTTTACAATTCATGCACAAGGACAGCCAGATCCCTCTGCTACTCTGAGGCACTGAAATCTTCGGTCTGCTCCTTTTTAAATAAATTCTTCCTGTCTGATTTATCCCCCTCAGCGGGGCACCATCCCTAGAGGCGTGGCATTCAACATTTGGCTTCCCTAGCCCTTTGGTATTTGGCTCTTCACAGACTGCTCCCCATTCCCTGCATCCTGAAGATTTGACAGGTTACTTCTGGACCACCTAGCAATGTGCCAAGTACAAGGAACCCCTTTCAGGGGAAGATGCTGGCAGAGTAGGATTTCAACTCAGTGAGTCCTCACACTGGGAATGATACTTCTACTGAGGTCTTCCTAGCCAGCACTAAAACAGGATAGAGACTTTTTTTTATAAATAGCAGCCTGTCACTACACAGAAAGAATCACCTTCCCAGCAAATGGCTGGGTTTGAACTCTGCTCCCAAAGCAGGTGAAAAGTCACTTTAATTTCAGCTTTTGCAATTTGAATCTTCCTTTCCTTTTTTAAAAATACTTTGTAGGTTAAAACTCACAACACCAGGTTATAGTCCAACAGGTTTATTGGTAAGTAATAGCTTATGGAGTGCTGCTCCTTCATCAGGTAGCTGATGAAGGCTCAGCGCTCCGAAAGCTTGTGCTTCCCAATAAACCTGCTGGACTATAACCTGGTGTTGTGTGAGTTTTAACTTTGTCCACCCCAGTCTAACACTGGCTCCTCCACATCATGGCTACCTTTAAAAAATATGGCACTGCCAACAATGGGGTTCATGTCACTGGATTATTTAACCAGAAGGTCTGGGGACTTGTGCTCAAAAATTCAATTGATAAATCTGGAGTTGAAAGCCATTCTCGGTCACGGTGATGATGAAACTATTATCCACTGACACAAAAAAATCACGCATTTTTATTAGGGGGACGAAATCTGCTGTCTTCATCTTTTCTGGCCTAGATGCAAAATATAGTTGATTCTTAACTACACCCTTAAATGGCCAGTGATGTCCACCTCTCATGCAAGGCTAAAATTTCTACTGGGCACATTGCTGGAGTATCCCAATGGAAAATTCTTCTTGTAAAAGAACCACAAGATCCTTAGTTTTCTGCCTTGTCCCCCACTACCTTCTGAAGCAAAAGAACAACCTATCCTAGCTCAGATGTTACAGCAGTCGGCAACAGGGCCAGATCGCTGGCTATTTATTTCCACAGTCAAACGGAACAGGTTGACAACAATCTCTTTAGCAAGGAATGAATCACTACCACAGCAGATCTCCATCCAGTAACTATATGCATTAAAACTTCACCTAATGAAAGCACATCAGAAGAGAAATGAGACTCTCTGCCGAAACACTGGTCTCTATGTCATAACAAATTACTGTTTTGAATAGAATCTCTCTCTCTCTTTTAGAATATCATACTTATATATAAGTGATGATTTTTGGAGTGGAGTTACTTATGTAGGCATCATTTTGCAAGCAGAGAAAAGACAGCCAGTGAGTGGTTAGTCAATTTGCTAGTATAGGGAGGAATTCCAAACGATTTATCTTGGTATACTGAGCAAGAGTCTCACACATCCGCTCAAATGACTAACAAAGATAGGCAAGGTTTTGGGTCCAAAACTCACCTAAGGGATGGCAACCTCTGGCAGTATTGCACAAGAGCACCTATAGCGCAGGCCTCTGGGACAGAGCTTCATCAAAAGCTAAAAGGTAGTTACAATACCAGCAACTAGCCAACAATATAGAAAATTGCCAGGTATGTCTTGCTTAGAAAAAACAAGCAGGACAAATCCAACCTGGCCGATCACTGTTATAGCAATCTACTATTGATTATCAGAGTGAAGGAAGGAGTCAAAGATGTTATTAAATAGCACTTACAAAGAAATAACCTGCTCACTGATGCTCAGTTTGAGTTCCACCAAGGTCATTCAGTTCCTGACCTCACATCAGCAAACATGAGCAAAAGAGTGAAAGAGCTAAACTCGAGGGGAGGAGAGAGTAATCACAATCATATAGAATCCCTACAGTGTGGGAACAGGCCCTTCGGCCCATCAAGTCCACACCGATCTTCCAAAGAGTAACCCACCCTAACCTGGTCCATTACCTTATTATCCTATATTTACCCCTGATTAATGCACCTAACCTACACATCCCTGGACACTAAGGACAATTTAGCATGGCCAATTTACCTAACCTGCACATCTTTGGGTTGTGGGAGGAAACCCATGCAGACACGGGGAGAGTGTGGAAACTCCACACAGACAGTCGCCCGAGGCTGGAATCGAACCCAAGTCCCTGGCGCTGTGAGGCAACAGTGCTAACCACTGAGCACCGCTCCACTTTTGAAATCACCTTTGACATCAAGGCAGCATTTGATAGAGTGTGGTATCAAGGAGGTCTAGTAAGACTGGAGACAATGGGAATCAGAGGGAATCTCACTGGTTGGAGACACACCTTGCACAAAGCAAGATAGCTATGGTTGGCTTAGCCAAAGGACATCACTGCAGGAGTTGCTTAGGTAGTGTCCCTGGTCTAACCATATTCAGTTGTTTCTGTGACCTCACTTCTGACCTCCATGATGAAGGGATGTTCAAAAATGATGGCACAATGTTCAGCACCGTTTGTGACACCTCAGATACTGAAGCAATCTGTATCCACATACTTCTCAAACCTGGACAACATTCAGGCCTGGGCTGCTAAGTGGCAAGTAACAGTCATGCCAGACAGCATCAAGCAATGACCATTTCCAATAAAGAAAAATGGATTGCTGCCCCTTGATATTCAATGGCATTACCATCATTGAATCCATTATTCCCACTGACCCTAATCCTGGGTGTTTCTACTGATCAGAAATTGAACTGAAGCAGCCAGATAAACACAATGCAGGTTAGTGTCAGCAACTAACTCACCTAAGTGAATATTCCCCCCAGTGCCTGTCCACCACTTACAAAACACTATTCAGGACTGTGATAATACTCTTCACTTTTCTTAGATGATTGCAGCTCCAACAAAACTCAAGGAGCCAGATATCCTTCAAGACAATAATATATCCAGTTGTCTGACACCCAAACCACCATCTTCAAAATTCATCCCCTTCACTAACAATGTATAGTCCCAGCAGGGTGTACCATTCACAAGCTGCACTGCAGTAACTCACCAAGCCTCCTCCAACTGCACTTTTCAAACCTGTGATCTCTTACACTTAGAAAAGAGAGAGCAGCTGACACAAAGGAACACCACAATCTTCAAGCTTCCCTCAAGATGTATGCTATCCTGTTTTGGAAAATCACTGTTCCTTCATCATCATTGGGCCAAAATCCTGGAACTCTCTTTTTAACGAGATTGCGGGTGCCCCGATGGTAGCAGTTTAAGGTGGCAGCTCACCACCACCTTCTCTAGGACAATAATCACTGGCAGAGCCAGTGACACCCACATCCCATCAACAAATATGATAAAACAAATTACCCCAAATGAGTCTGGACAACAGAAGGAAATGGGGTTCTGAGTTTGTGCACCAAGAAGTTTTATAAAACAGATGTTATTGGGCACAATAAGTAAGTAAAACTTGAAAGATTCAGACAGCACAGATCACCAGATGGTCTCTGTGCTCCCCTCTGACTCAGGTAGCCAATCCTCATGCCTGACAGTGTCAGCAGCATTATGATCAAGGGAAAAGCTCACAGCACAAAACTGCACATGGAGGGCAGAACAATGCTGGCCTGGAACTGCAAGTGCCAAGATTTTCAACGTCGCTCCAGAATGGAGCAGCCTGCTCAGGCAAAATCCACCAACCAGGATTATCAATGGAAGATTTTTAAGGCATCCCATCTGCACTCCTATGAGATACATTATCAGAGCTGTGCTGGTTGTGGGGAGGAACTGGAGTAAAAGTACTGGAAAACGGTGAGGACTAAGGCAGCTGACAGCTCCGACACTGCTCACCCACTTCCATATTGCACACTGCCTTGTCCACGCAAGGAGTGGTCTGCTCTCCCCCAAGGACATTAACGAAATAGATAGGATTTTAGCAACAATCACAGGTTTGCAGGTACTTTGATCAGAAAACTGCCACAGTCGTAACCTGCATCTTGGGCTAGAAAGAGAAGACAATTGTCTTAATGATAAAGTCCTGGGGAGTGTTGCCAAACATAGAGAGCTTGGGGTGCAGGTTCATAATTCCTTGAAAGTAGTCAAAAGGTAGACAGGACAGTGAAGAAGGCATTTGATTTGCTTGCCTTTATTCGCCAGTGCAGTGAATATAGGGTTTGGGAGGTCATATTGCAGCTGTACAGGACATTTGTTAGGACACTTTTGGAATACTGCATTCAATTCTGGTATCCCTCCTGTAGGAAAGATGTTGTGAAACTTGAATGGGTTCAGAAAAGATTTACAAGGATGTTGCCGGGGTGTAGGATTTGATCTAGAGGGAGAGGCTGAATAGGCTGGGCTGTTTTCCCTGAAACATTGGATGATCTTATTAAAGTTTATAAAATCATGAGGGACATGGATAAGGTGAATAACCAAGGTCTTTTCCTCAGGATAGGAGAGCTCACAACTAAAGTGAATAGTTTAATGTGAGAGAGGGAAGATTTAAAAGGGACCTAAGGGGCAACCTTTTCACGCAGACAGTGGTGCATGTATGGAATGAACTGTCAGAGGAAGTGATGGAGGCTGGTACAATTACAACATTTAAAAGGCATCTGGATGGGTATACGAACAGGAAGGGTTTAAGAGGGACATCAGCCAAATGGGACGAGATTAATTTGGACAGAAGGGTCTGTCTTCATGCTGTACAACTCTGTGATCAAATAGGCATCTGATTAGGAAAGGTTTAGAAGGATGTGGGCCAAATGCTAGCAAATGGGACGAAGTCAGATTGGGATGTCTGGTCAGCGTGGGCGAGTTGGACTGAAGGATCTATTTCTGTGTCTTATGACTCTGACTCCAAATCACCCAAGATTCCTGCCTACATTCAGCCACGTACTAGTTCACTCTCATGTGTGCCCAAAACTTCAGCCCTTGTTCTTGAACATATAAGAATCTTATGGCAAGTCAGAGAGAGGAGAGAGAGTCCTTCTACATATCCTCACATAATCAACATGTATTGTGCTGCAAAATCATGATGGATAGGTGGATACCCACTGAGCCCTAACCCGATCGTCAATCAGAAAACGATATCAGGAAATATAAACTGCTGAACAAACTGCCATACTGTACTGTTGAGCAAAAGGCTGTGAGCAGGCAAGAATTTTCCGCTACCTCATTCAGGGGTTGCGCCAGCCACAGAGAGCCACATGGGAGGGAACAGGAAGTAAACATAGCAGGGAGATCGGACATCAATAAGCAGCTTACTCAAAGAAATTCCACCTCTGCAAAGAAAAAAATGCCGTGCTGAAGCAATTACAGAAATCCTACACTGCAGATAATTCACCTTTAATTAAGGGGTTCAGGATGTTAACAGGAGTTACAATGGATTCTAAGGGTCAAAGGTGAAGGAATGCTCAGGATATCATGAATGGATTGAGCTATTCTGCGTCCTGTGAACCCATGACACCCCTTAATACTCCTTCACCTTTGACCCCACAAGGCCATTTTCACTTCCTGTTGGGACATTATGAATGGAACAAAGCTTCCTCGCTGGAGGGAGGACTGCAACAGAGCACGAGTTACATCTGTAATGTTCCACTGCTCAGTAGAGAGGACGTGGAGATATGGCTGCTTCCTTTAGTATTCCAGAGGGGGCACACAGTGCCAACCTACCTACATTTAACAGCTGAAATCTATACAAATATGTCTTACTGAGGATGACACAGAGAGGCTGTCAGTAACAAGAGCTTTGTGACACCAGTGAGACACCCAGGAAGATAGAGGTGGGGGTGGAACCTGGGGCTTTATATTGACAGATTCTCCAAACTGACGACCAAAACTCAACAAAGTCTCCATCCACCCCAGCCTCCAGGAATGATTGACAGGGGAAATCCCCAATCAGCTACACTCTGTCCACGAGCAATGTTCTCCCTCGATGTAGCCATGCCATTTTGTCACTCCATCACCTTCAGAACAGAATCCTTCCACATACCCCACTGACCTGTTTCCCTACTTCTAAAAATGGAATGTCATTCACCCCAATGGGATGGTGCGAGATGGGTTATTGAACTGAGGGGAATCAGAGCACAATTAGATGCTGACAGGGCAGCCTAGGAATCGAAGGATCACAGCACCACACTGGCAGCCTCACAGCAGCAAGTGAAGCTCTGACTGGCCAAAACCACAAACCCACAACCAAAATCCAGGCCCAAGAAGAGGACAAGAGGTCACAGGTGGCACTGGACTGGCCCAGTCACAGTGTCTTTAACTAAGTGACCAGGGACAGTCGAACAGCAGTCTAAATCAAGAAGGCCTTAACAGATTCATATCTTCTCCAAGATAACAACCATGGGAACGTTCTGCTGACAATGGGGTTCTCCTCCCACCATTTTCCTGAGCTGTCCCCAAGATCTGTCTTTTGCCACAGCCACCCTATGCAAAGTTAACACAAGGTAGTAATTGTTATCTGTCAGTCCAGACTTTCAGCAAGCTGGTTGATGGGGTGAGCAGCGTTTTAGACATGCATGTCTGAATGAGATCTCTTCCACGTGTCCTCTCTCACAGGACACCCTGATCAGTGATAGAAGCAGCTACTTCACCACTGTCCGAACAGAGATGCAGTGCCTCAGCACAGATCAAGGAACTGAACCCCTGACCTCTGGTAAACTGTGTGTGGCACTGAACAATGCAACTAGCAACTGAACCAGAGTAACCACGTGCGTGTGTGTGCTGTTGAACAGATTCCAACATTGTCTTGGAGTTTGCTAAAAAGCAAAGGAAAACTAAGGTCTACCTGTGTGACCTGAGGAACAGTTATTACCCAGAAAGTTTCAGCAGTGACTCAGTGTGAATGATCCCAGTAGCCACAGTAATGAGTTCAGCAACAGGACATCCCCACGCTGGATAGGACTCCTCTCTCTTTCAGTACAATGTTATGTACTGTAAAAGATAACATTCACCCTTACTGCCAGTAGTGGAGGCACAGCAGGGTTGGCAAGAGGGGTGGGAGGGAAGAGGACAGGGAGTAGTGGGGTGTTGGGGATGAGGGGGAAGTGGGGGGGGTG
>NC_057726.1:63132028-63170763 GCF_004010195.1 Chiloscyllium plagiosum | reverse complement strand
TCCCCCGGGCCCCGGCCAGGGAGCGTCCTCAAACCGCCTCAGTCCCCGCAAAGCGCAAAGCTTCCCCATACGCCCCCGGGCCCCGGCCTGGGAGCGTCCTCAAACCGCCTCACTCACCGCAAAGCGCAAAGCTTCCCCCTCCCCCCGGGCCCTGGCCAGGGAGCGTCCTCAAACCGCCTCATTCCCCGCCAAGCGCAAAGCTTCCCCCAGGCCCCGGCCAGGGGGCGTCCTCAAACCGCCTCACTCCCCGCAAAGCGCAAAGCTTCCCCCTCCCCCCGGGCCCTGGCCAGGGAGCGTCCTCAAACCGCCTCACTCCCCGCGAAGCGCAAAGCTTCCCCCTTCCCCCGGGCCCCGGCCAGGGAGCGTCCTCAAACCGCCTCACTCCCCGCGAAGCGCAATGCTTATCCCCTTCCCCCCGGGCCACGGCCAGGGAGCGTTCTCAAACCGCCTCACTCCCCGCGAAGCGCAAAGCATCCCCCTCCCCCCGGGCCCCGGCCGGGGAGCGTCCTCAAACCGCCTCACTCCCCGCAAAGCGCAAAGCTTCCCCCTCCCGAGCCCTGGCCAGGGAGCGTCCTCAAACCGCCTCACTCCCCGCAAAGCTTCTCCCTCCCCCCCCGGCCCCAGCCAGGAAGCGTCCTCAAGCCGCCTCACTCCCCGCAAAGCGCAAAGTTTCCCCCTCCCCCGGGCCCCGGCCAGGGAGCGTCCTCAAACGGCCTCACTCCCCGCAAAGCTTCCCCCGGGCCCCAGCCAGGAAGCGTCCTCAAACCGCCTCACTCCCCGCAGAGCGCAAAGCTTCCCCCTCCCCCGGGCCCCGGCCAGGGAGCGTCCTCAAACCGCCTCACTCCCCGCAAAGCGCAAAGCTTCCCCCTCCCCCCCCGCCTGGGCCCCGGCCAGGGAGCGTCCTCAAACCGCCTCACTCCCCGCAAAGCGCAAAGGTCCCCCTCCCCCGGGCCCCAGCCAGGAAGCGTCCTCAAACCGCCTCACTCCGCGCAAACCTTCCCCCTCCCCCCCCGGGCCCCGGCCAGGGAGCGTCGTCAAACCGCCTCACTCCACGCAAAGCTTCCCCCTCCCCCGCCGGGCCCCGGCCAGGGAGCATCCTCAAACCGCCTCACTCCCCGCAAAGCTTCCCCCAGACCCCGGCCAGGGAGCGTCCTCAAACCGCCTCACTCCCCGAAAAGCACAATGTTTCCCCCTTCCCCCGGGCCCCGGCCAGGGAGCGTCTTCAAACCGCCTCACTCCCTGCAAAGCTTCCCCCCGGGCCCCGGCCAGGGAGCGTCCTCAAACCGCCTCACTCCCCGCAAAGCGCAAAGCTTCCCCCTTCCCCCTGGGCCCCGGCCAGGGAGCGTCCTCAAACCGCCTCAGTCCCCGCAAAGCGCAAAGCTTCCCCATACGCCCCCGGGCCCCGGCCTGGGAGCGTCCTCAAACCGCCTCACTCCCCGCGAAACGCAAAGCTTCCCCCTTCCCCCCGGGCCCCGGCCAGGGAGCGTCCTCAAACCGCCTACTCCCCGCAAAGCTTCCCCCTCCCCCCGGGCCCCAGCCAGGGAGCGTCCTCAAACCGCCTCATTCCCCGCCAAGCGCAAAGCTTCCCCCAGGCCCCGGCCAGGGAGCGTCCTCAAACCGCCTCACTCCCCGCGAAGCGCAAAGCTTCCTCCTTCCCCCGGGCCCCGGCCAGGGAACGTCCTCAAACCGCCTCACTCCCCGCGAAGCGCAATGCTTATCCCAGGCCCCGGCCAGGGAGCGTCCTCAAACCGCCTACTCCCCGCAAAGCTTCCCCCTCCCCCCGGGCCCCCGCCAGGGAGCGTCCTCAAACCGCCTACTCCCCGCAAAGCTTCCCCCTCCCCCCGGGCCCCCGCCAGGGAGCGTCCTCAAACCGCCTCACTCCCCGCGAAGCGCAAAGCTTCCTCCTTCCCCCGGGCCCCGGCCAGGGAACGTCCTCAAACCGCCTCACTCCCCGCGAAGCGCAAAGCTTCCCCTCAAACCACCTCACTCCCCGCAAAGCGCAAAGTTTCCCGGTCCCCGGCCAGGGAGCGTCCTCAAACGGCCTCACTCCCCGCAGAGCGCAAAGCTTCCCCCTCCCCCTCGGGCTCCGGCCAAGGAGTGTCCTCAAACCGCCTCACTCCCCGCAAAGCTTCTCCCTCCCCCCGGGCCCTGGCCAGGCTGCGTCCTCAAACTGCCTCACTCCCCGCAAAGCGCAAAGCTTCCCTCTCCCACGGGCCCCGACCAGGGAGCGTCCTCAAAATGTCTCACTCCCCGCAATTCGCAAAGCTTCCCCCTCCCCGGGACCTGGCCAGGGAGCGTCCTCAAACCGCCTCACTCCCCACAAAGCGCAAAACCTCCCCAGATCCCCAGCCAGGTAGCATCCCCAAACCGTCTCACTCCCCGCAAAGTGCAAAGCCTCCTCAGATCCCCAGCCAGGGAACATTCTCAAATCACTTCACTCCCTGCAATGCATAAAGCTTCTGGGTGCAGTCAGGGAGCGTCCTCCAATCGCGCCCCCCCCCCCCCCCCCCGAGTGCAAACCCCCACCCCGGCTCCTCGGCAGCATCTGCAAACTGTTGCTTTCCCCACATATTATAAAATCTCCAAGATCTGTTCAGGGAGCATCTGCAAATCACCAAAGTATCAACGAATGCAATACTTCCTGTTGCCTACATCGGGGACTGTGTACTAGAAACATGCTCCCCAGAACCACAAAACTGCCTACCTTAGGAAGTATCTTTAAATCACCATTCCTTCTGCAAAGTGCAGAATCTATCAACCCTGTCGTAACCTCCACAAAGGGCAGAATATTTGGGTGGGTGTAGGAATGCAATAAAAGTTTGCGTTTATAATCCATCTTTAACATCCCAAGTTTGAAGGCTGTGATGTGTTGGTTTGAAATAGGAACTGAGGCCTGGGGTTGATTAGCACTCATCTCACTGAATGGCAGGGTAAGCTTGAGGGGCCAAATGGCCTCCACTTGTTCCTTTTCCTTTTGTTCTTACAGCTTTCCAACTAAAAGAAGATTTCAGCTCAGCTGCCCAAACCCCTCCACTGACCTGTCTCCAAGATCTTCTGCCAACCACCTTCATTACTCATTCATCACGTTTTGGGGAGATGGTGGCATCGTGCTATTATCACTGGACTGGTAATCCATGTTAAAACATTTGGGGGACGTGGGTTCAAATCCCATATGACAGATGGTGAACTTAGTTCTCTGACTAAATCAAAAACTAGTTTAATGATAATCATGAAACTACTGGCAATTGTCATCAAAACCCATCAGGCCCAAAAATGGCCTTTAAGAAAGGAAAATCTGCTGCTGGTCTGTCATTCCAGACTCACAGCGCTGTGATTGTACCCTTGGCATGCCTCTTAGTGGTATCAAACTGCTACAAAGTCTGAAAAAAGGAATAAAATCAGTTGCATCAACCAAGTATCAGAAATAATAATAGTACCTACAGTCCTTTTGACCTTACAAAGTCTTCCTGATCCTAGCAGATCTAGCACATGATGTGCTGTCAATCATCAGCTACAATACCAGGTGATCAAACCTGGTTCAGTGAGGAGTACAGGTGGACATGCTAGGAGTAGTACCAGCCATACCTCAAAATGAGGTGTCAACCTAGTCAAACTACAACATGGGACTTCCTGCATGCCAAACAACAATAGACAGAGCGAAGGGTTCCACAACAGATGGATCAGATCGTAACTCTGCAGGCTTGCCACATACAGCCATGAATGGCATGGACAATTAAACAACTAACAAGAGAAGGGGCTCCAGAAATCGTCCATAATGGAGGAACCTACCACATCAATGCAAATGACAAGGTGGAAGTACTCTCAACCATGTTCAGCCAGAAGTGCTAATTGAATTATCCATCTCAGCCTCCTCCTGAAGTCCTGAATGTCTCAGATTCCAGGCTTCAGTCAATGCACCCCAAATGGTACCAAGGAACAGTTGGAGGTGCTGGACACGGTAAAAAAACATTGGACCCTGACAGCATTCCAGCAATAGTACTAAAGGCTTGTGCTGCCAATACAATTACAACACCTGCATCTTCCCAATAATGTGGAACATTAGCCAGGTATGTCCTGTTTACAAAAAAGCAAAACAAATCCTACCCAGCCAATTGCCATCTCAGCAAGATGATGGAAGGTGTCATCTGTTGTGTTATTAAGCAACACCTAACTTAGCAGAAACCCACCACTATCAACATCCTTGTGGTTACCATTGATGATCAGCTGAACGGGACATGAGAAGCCATAGAAATGTTTCTACAAGAACTGGTCAGAGACGAGGAATTCTGTAACCACTAACTCGGCTCCCAGAGACTGTCTTCATCTACAAGATACAAGTCAGGAGTGTAATGGAATACTCACCACTTTCCTGGATGGGGACAGTTCCAAGAACACTCAAGAATGCTGGCAAATGGGACTAGATTAGGTTAGGATATCTGGTTGGTATGGACGAGTTGGAGCTAAGGGTCTGTTTCTTTGCTTACATCTCTATGACTCTAAGCAGGATAAAGTGACCCACTTGATTGGCATCCCATCTACACTTCCAATATTCATTCCATCTACACTTCCAATATTCATTCCTTCCATCATCAATGCACAGTGGCAGCAGTGCACAAGATGCACTGGAGGAATTCACCAAGGCTCCATTGATAGCACTTTCCCAATCTGTCACTTTTTCCACCTCAGAGGACTAGGGCAGCAAATACCCGAGGCCCTAAAATGATTTTCTCTCACAAATGTGGATGTTATCTGTTTGGTGCACAATGATCAATTCCATTCGCAACTCTCTGGACATGAAGCAGTCTATGCCTGCCTGCAGCAAAATATGCTTATCAAATGGCAAATAGACAACTGCAATTAGAGAAGGCTTTTTTTCAGTTTAAAAGAATAGATTGAGCTTTTGTCTGTATCTAACACCATGCTGTACCTGTCCTGGGAGCATTTGATAAAGACAGTACCCAGAGATATTTACTTTCTGTTTAAAAGGCTAGAGGGAGTATACTCTGTATTGAACAGAGTGCTGTACTTGTCCTGGGACTGTTTGATAGGGACAGTGTAAAGGGAGCTTTACTCTGCAGCTAGCCCTTATGCTGTCCTTGTCCTGGGAGAATTAAATGGAGACAGTGTAGAAAGACCTTTACTTTCAATTTTCTTTCGGTTTAAAGAAGTAGAAAGTTTAAATTTCAGTTTAAAAGATTTGAAGGAACTTTACTCAGTGTTAAACTCTGTGCTGTCCGTACCCTGTGAGGTTTTGAAAGGGATGGTGTAGAGAGATCAATACTTCCATAAGTCATAGAACATAGAAAAATACAGTGCAGTACAGGTCCCTTGGCCCTCGATGTTGCGCCGATCCAAGCCCGCCCAACCTACGCTAGCCCACTATCCTCCATATGCCTATCCAATGCCCGTTTAAATGCCCATAAAGTGGGAGAGTCCACCACTGCTACTGGCAAGGCATTCCATGAACTCACGACTAGCTGAGTAAAGAATCTACCCCTAACATCTGTCCTATACCTACCCCCCCTTAATTTAAAGCTATGCCCCCTTGTAATAGCTGACTCCATACGTGGAAAAAGGTTCTCATGGTCAACCCTATCTAAACCCCTAATCATCTTGTACACCTCTATCAAGTCACCCCTAAACCTTCTTTTCTCCAATGAAAACAGCCCCAAGTGCCTCAGCCTTTCCTCATACGATCTTCCTACCATACCAGGAAACATCCTGGTAAACCTCCTCTGCACCCGTTCCAGTGCCTCCACATCCTTCCAATAGTATGGCGACCAAAACTGCACACAAAATTCCAGATGCGGCTGCACCAGAGTCTTATACAACTGCAACATGACCTCAGGACTACGGAACTCAATTCCTCTACCAATAAAAGCCAGTACGCCATATGCCTTCTTCACCACACTATTTACCTGGGTGGCAACTTTCAAAGATCTGTGTACATGGACAACAAGATCCCTCTGCTCATCCACACTACCAAGTACCCGACCATTAGCCCAGTACCCCATCTTTTTGTTATTCTTCCCAAAGTGAATCACCTCACACTTAGCTACATTGAATTCCATTTGCCACCTTTCTGCCCAGCTCAGCAGCTTCTCTATATCCTGCTGTAACCTGCCACAGCCCTCCTCACTGTCCACAACTCCACCTATCTTCGTATCATCTGCAAATTTACTGACCCACCCTTCAACTCCCTCATCTAAGTCATTATTTTCTGCAGTAGCCTACCATGGGGAACCTTATCAAACGCCTTACTAAAATCCATATATACCACATCTACCGCTTTACCCTCGTTTACCTCCTTAGTCACCTTCTCAAAGAATTCAATAAGGTTTGTGAGGCACAACCTGCCCTTCACATAACCATGCTGACTATCCTTAATCACATTATTCCTATCCAGATGTTCATAAATCCTATCCCTTACAATTCTCTCTAAGACTTTGCCCACAACAGAAGTGAGACTCACCGGCCTATAGTTACTAGGGTTATCCCTACTCCCCTTCTTGAACAAGGGAACCACATTTGCCACCCTCCAGTCTTCTGGCACTATTCCTGAAGACAACGAGGACATAAAAATCAAGGCTAATGGGTCTGCAATCTCCTCCCTTGCTTCCCAGAGAATCCTAGGATAAATGCCATCAGGCCCAGGGGACTTATCTATTTTCACCCTTTCCAGAATTTCCAACACATCTTCCCTACATACCTCAAAGCCGTCCATTCTAATTAATTGTGACTCAGTATTCACATCGGCAACAATGTCCTGTTCCTGAATGAATACTGACGAAAAGTATTCATTCAGTGTCTCCCCAATCTCTTCAGCCTCCACACGCAACTTCCCACTACTATCCTTGACTGGACCTATTCCTACCCTAGTCATTCTTTTATTCCTGACATACAGCAGAGAAACAGACTCTTTGGTCCAACCAGTTCATGCCAACCTTAATCCCAAACTAAACCAGTCCTACCTGCCTGCTCCTGCCCCATATCCCTCCAAATCTTATCTAAGTGTCTTTTAAGTATGGTAATAGTGTCACATCCATCACTTGCTCAGGAAGTTCATTCCACACACATACCACCCTCTGTGTAAAACATTTGTCCCTCGTCATTTTTAACTCTTCCTGCTCCCCCTTAGAAATCCTCCATCCTAGGGAAATGACACATACCATTAATCTGATCTATACCCCTCATGATTTTATAAACCTCTCTAAGTTTACCTCTTAATCTCCTTCACTTCAGTAAAATAAATCCCAGTCTATCCTGTCTTTCTTCATAACTCCATACCCGGCATCATCCTGGTAAACCTCTTCTGAATCCTCTCTAGCTTAATAATAGTCTTCCTATAACTGGGTGACCTTAACTGGACACAGTATTCCAGAAGATGTCCTGTACAACGTCAACATGACATCTCAACTCCTATACTCAAAGGTCTGAACAATGAAGGTAAGTCTGTTAAGTGTCTTTTTAACCACCCTGTCTACTTGTGATGTAAACTTGAAAAAACTATGCACCTGAACCTCTTGGTCCCTCTGTGCTACAACACTACCGAAGGCCTTACCATTAATTTTATAAGTCAAAAATACTCTGTCCAGATTGAACTTCATCTGCCATTTTTCAGCCCGTTGATGTGCTTTACAGCCCGTTGATGTCATGGGAGTGTTTGATGGGAAGAAAAACCAACTTTGCAAGGTAGTGACCATTTCCAGCAAGTGAGACCAACCACCTCCCCTCCTCATAATCTTCAATAGTATCATGATCACTGGATTATCCACTATTGCCATTAGTGGTGGTGGCGATGGTTGGGGGTGGGGCAGGGAATTGTTGGTGGATATTGACCAGAAACTGAGCTGGACCAGCCTTATAAACACAATGGCTACAAGAGCAGGTCAGAGGCTAGAAATACTGCAGTGTTTCTCTCACCTCCTCTCTCTCCAAACCCATCAAAGCACAAGTCAGAAATGCGATGAAATGCTCCCCATTTGTCTGGATGAGTGCAGCTCCAAAAACATTCTAGCAGCTCAAGACCATCCAGGTCAAAGGACCTACTTCATTGACCTCAACTACCAGTAGCACAATGGCTCACAAGTTAGCACAATGGCTCACAAGTTAGCACTGCTGCCTCACAATGCCAAGGACCCAGGTTTGATTCCACCTTTGAGTGACTGTCTGTGTGGAGTTTGCACATTCTCCCCATGTCTTCATGGGTTTTCCCTGGGTGCTCCAGTTTCCTTCCACAGTACAGGGGTGTGCAGATTAGGTGGATTGGCCATGGGAAATGCAGGGTAACAGGGATAGGGCATGGGGGTTGATCTGGGTGGGGTGCTCTTCAGAGATAGGTGTGGACTTGATAGGCTGAATGATTTTCTTCCACACTGTAGGGATTCTATGGTTCTATGATGCCACTTTCAATATTCACCCCTTCCACCACTGACACACAGTCAGTGTACCATCAGTAAAGTGTACCACCTACAAGTTGTACTTCACTAAGGCATCTTTGACATAACCTCCTGAGCCCTAGAAGGACAAGTGCAGCAGATACAAGGGGACAATGCCACCTGCAAGGTCCCATCTCAGTTGCACACTAACTTATGTTCTAAAGTGCTGCCTGAAGTTGCTGCCTAATTTGCAATGTTGCTATTGAACTTGAAGCATGAAACCAACGTAGAAAACTTGTGCAACTTTGCGTACAATGTGCATTTGGATATGCTACTTTACATCCAGACCGAAAATCCTCTTCTGTTTTTTATTGTTTTGGGAGTTCACTTTCATCAAGGCATGAATACTTTGGGAATCATTCAAAAAAAAGAGCATCGAGGAATTGATTGTGGTCTCATCTTATAGAACATATTCAAGAATAAAGGTTCAGAAAGGACTTGGTGCAGCCTCTTTGAATGTCCACAGAATTGCTTGATGTATTGCTTGAATGCATGACTAAAAACCGTGAATGTAAGTCAATAAGTCTCCCAAGAAGAAGCAGATAAGGTGGAATTTTCCATATAAAGTAAGAACTGCATTTACATAGCAATTGAAACAGCCTCAACATGTCAGTTAAGTACTTTTATTGCAGAAAATGCAGCAGTCAATTTGTGTGCAACAAGCTCCCACACACTCAGCAACGAAACAAATGAAAATGCTCAAAAGTGCCTTGAGGTTGTTTATGCGCACTGGAAATGGCAGAGAGGGACTTGGTTTAACATCTCAGATGAAAGTTGGCACCACCATAGCCCTTTCTCAGTATATCTTTGAAGCATTGGGCTATGTTGTAAACTCATGCCTCTAAAATGGGGCTTTGTAGCCATGAGGTTTTGATTGCAACGCCAGACAAATCCAAGGAACAGGATCTTGGAAATTCACAACTAAAAATGTGGTGGCAAACAGGTTGAGAAAAAGCTGGACAAATTTAGAATGAGAACTTCAAGAGAATTGGAAGGCAGAGGTGAGTGTAGTGGCATTACTAAGGAGAAGGCGCTGGGGAAGCTGAAAGGTCTGAAGTTGGATAAATCACCCAGACCAGATGGACTACACCTTAGAGTTCTTAAGGAGATTGTGAAGGCATTGGTAGTGATCTTTCAGGAATCACTAGAGTCAGGGAGGGTCTCAGAAGACTGGAAATGGCTAATTTAACACCCCTATTTAAGAAGGGAGGAAGGAAGAAGAAGACAGGAAACTATAGGCTGGCTAGCCTGACTTGGGTCGTTAGTAAGATTTTACAGTCCATAATTAAGGATGGGATTGCAGAGTACTTGGAAATGCATGGTAAAATACAGCTGAATCAGCATGGTTTCATCAAGGGGAGGTCATGCCTCACAAATCTGTTAGAATTATTTGAGGAGGTAATGAGCAAGTTAGACAAAGGAGAGCCAGTGGACGTGACCTATTTGGATTTCAAGAAGGCCTTTGAAATGGTGCTGTTTCGGAGGCTGTGAAATAAGAGCTCAGGGTGTGAGGAGCAAGCTACTGGCATGGATTGAGGATTAGCTGACTGGCAGAAGACAGAGAGTGAGGATAAACTGGTCTTTTTCAGGACGGCAGTCACTAATTTGGGGTTCCACATGTGTCCATATTGGGACCGCAAACAATTGATGTTATATATTAATGCTCTGGACAAAGGAACTGAGGGCATTGTTGCTATGTTTGCAGATGGCACAAAGATAGGTGGAGAGACAGGTAGTGTTGAGGGAGCGGGGAGGCTACAGAAGGACTAGGACAAGCTAGGAGAGTGGGCAAAGAAGTGGCAGATGGAATACAATATGGGAAAGTTTGAGGTCATGCACCTTGGTAGGAAGAATAGAGGCATAGACTATTTTCTAAGCGACAAAAGGCTTTGAAAATCTGAAGCACAAAACGACTTAGGAGTTCTAGTTCAGGATCCTCTTAAGGTTAACATGCAGATTCAGTTGGCAGTTAGGAAGCCTAGAGTATAAGAGCAGAGATATACAGCCTCAGCAGTACAAGACTCTGGTCAGACCACATTTCAAATATTGTGAGCAATTTTGGATCCTGTATCTAAGGAAGGATGTTCTGGCATTGGAGGGGTCCAGAGGAAGTTTACAAGAATGATCCCAGGGATGAAGGGCTTGTCATATGAAGACGCTCAGTCTGTAATTAATAGAGTTTAGAAGGATGAGGAAGGATTTGATTGAAACTTAGAGAAAACTGAGGAGTCTGGATAAAGTGGACAAGGAGAAGATGTTTCCACTAGAAGGAGAGCTGAGGGCCTGGAGGCATATCCTCAGAGTGAAGGAATGACCCTTTGGAATTGTGATGGGTGGAACTTCTTCAGCCAGAGGTTGGTTAATCTGTGGAACTCATTGTCTAAGAAGGCTGTGGGGGCCAAGTCATTGAGTGTATTTAAGACAGAGACAGGTAGGTTCTTGAGTAGTAAAAAGGATCAAGGGTTATGGGTAGAAGGCAGGAGAATGGGGTTGAGAACCAGGTCAGCCATGATCCAATGATGGAGGAGACCTGTTAGGCTGCATAGCCTAATTCTGCTCCTGTATCTTATGATTGCCAGGAAAATGCAGTATTTAGTGTAAAAATCCCTGACTCTGGAAGTATTGTGAACAGAAAAGCAAATGTTGAAGGCTGAATAGATTAGATTAGATTACTTACAGTGTGGAAACAGGCCCTTCGGCCCAACAAGTCCACACCGCCCCGCCGAAGCGCAACCCACCCATACCTCTACATTTACCCCTTACCTAACACTACAGGCAATTTAGCATGGCCAATTCACCTGACCTGCACATCTTTGGACTGTGGGAGGAAACCGGAGCACCCGGAGGAAACCCACGCAGACACGGGGAGAACGTGCAAACTCCACACAGTCAGTCGCCTGAGGCGGGAATTGAACCCGGGTCTCTAGCGCTGCGAGGCAGCAGTGCTAACCACTGTGCCACCGTGCCGCCCACTATGGGGTCAAATGTTAGATCTAGTTTCTGGACTGTAGCTTCAATTAAAAGCAAAACACTGCGCATGTTCTGCAGAAGATGCATGCTGGATTTGAAACATTAATTCTGCTTCTCTTTCCATAGATGCTCCCAGACCTGCTGAATTTCTCCAGTACTTTTCTGCTTTGACATAGGTTCATTTATCTTTGAGGGCATGGTGCAGGTGAGGGTGTGGTATGGGTGGTGAATTCATTCTCTGCTGATAAAATAGGAAATTAGGATAATGTCCTTGACAAGGTGTAATGTGCAAAATTGAGCTGTGGGCTTGAAAATCTTGCTTCAATTCATATTTTGTCATACTAATGAAACAGAGACTAAGTCAATGATTAAAAAATAGAAGTTGAACAAAGATTACCATCCCTGTTTCAGTGGAGAATAAACATGGAAAGGTTGGGCAAAATGACTTGTTTCCATTGTTGAAAATGATTCATTCCTATAGAAATCGATATAATATTCCATAAAGAATCACAGCTATACTGACGGCCAGGGCTGTTTCTTCCGTATAAATGGGTCTGAGTAGAAGATAATTGCTACCCCACTATGAGATATTGATAGACATGTTCATTTCTGCTACTTCAGTAATCAGGAGGACAGTTTCGCTCTGTTGCTGAGGGACAATTGGCCCTCCCAGAGCTAGGGAGAGAATGAAAAGATGGTGACCCCAACTTGTAAAATATAAATTGTCGCATACTAGGTCAGAGACTAGGAATACTACGGCAAGTAATTCATCTCCTGACTCCCCTAAGCTTGTCCACCATCTACAAGGCACCAGTCAGGAGTGTGATGGAATACTCCCCACTGGCCTGGATGGGTGCAGTTTCCAAAAACACTCAAGAAACTTGATACCATCCAGGACAATCCACTCTCTCCATTACTGACACTCAGTTGCAGCAGTGTGTGCTATCTCCAAGTTGTGAAGGTACATTTATTGGATATAATTTCAGAGGATTCACTGTGAGACACAAGATGCTGCAGAAGACTGTCAATTGTGAACATTTTCCAGGGGACAGATGTATGGAGTCTTGGGGGGCATGCCAAATGTCAGCACTATAAGCAACACCATGTGATTCTGACACTCCATGTCCATACAACTGCTCTCTGGTTCAGGCTCTGACTGAAGATGAATTTGTAAGCTCTGGTCCCTGGTCAATCATTGGTATCTAATTTAGACAGTATTTGTAACTACACTGAGAACAGTGACAGCCTGTTGGCTAGTTTCCTCCTGCCCAAGGTGGAATCCAAATGATTTATTTTGAAGGAATGTTTGAATGATTGTCCTGACCCAGATTGGGAACTCTCTGGACAGATTCAGGAGCAGGCCAGTGTCTCACTGAGTGCCACAGGCAACTATGAGGTCCAGTAGCACGGTGCCTGAATTCAGGCCTTTTGGAATCCATTTTTAATGTCGGTCATGATTGCAACATGGTGGGTTTACTGACCTGACCACTAATCGGGTGTTTGCCATGTTTGTGAATTGGGCAATGATGATATAAGAGCTACAATTATTCAACTGAATAATAATTACATCATCTCTGAAAACAACTAAATTGATGGATCAAAAATATAAACACCTGACTGGGGGCAGATGGTCGCATGTAAGGGATGGCTGGAAAGTGGGAAGCCTTCAGAAATTAGGTAACGAGAGTCCAGAGACAGTATATTCCTGATAGGCTGGTAGATATAGGGAATGTTGGATGACGATAGAAATTGAGGGTCTGATTAAGAAAAAGAAGGGAGAATATGTCAGGTATAAATAATCTAGATCACATGAATCCTTAGAAGAGTACAAAGGCAGTATGAGCATACTTAAGAGGGAAATCAGGAGGGCAAAAAGGAGATGGCATTGACAAATAGAATTGAGGAGAATGCAAAGGATTTTACAAAGACATTAACAACAAAAGGGTAAATAGGGAGAGAATAGGGCCCCTCAAAGATCAGCAAGGAGGAGATGGGGGAGATTCTAAATGAGTATTTTGCATCATTGTTTACTGTGGAAAAGGACATGGAAGATATAAAATGTAGGGAAATTAATGGTGACAACTTCAAAAAAGTTCATATTGCAGAGGAGGATGTGCTGGATGTATTGAAACGCATAAAAGTGGATAAATCCCCAGGACCTGATCAGGTGTACCCGAGAACTCTGTGGGAACCCAGGGAAATGATTGCTGGGCCTGTTACTGAGATATTTATATAATCGATAGTCACAGGTGAGGTGCCAGTGGACTGGAGGTTGGCAAATGTGGTCACTGTTTAAGAAAGTTGGTAAGGACAAGCCAGGGAACTATAGACCGGTGAGACTGACAGCGGTGATGGGCAAGTTGTTGGAGGGAACCCGGAGGGAAAGGATGTACATGTATTTGGAAAGGCAAGGACTGATTATGGATAGTCAACATGGCTTTGGGAGTGGAAAATCATGTCTCACAAACTTTATTGAGTTTTTTTGCAGACGTAACAATGATGATTGATGAGGGCAGAGTGGTGGACGTGATTTACTTGATCTTCAGTAAGGTGTTCGACAGGTTCCTCATGGGAGACTGCTTAGCAAGATTAGATCTCATGGAATACAGGGAGAACTGGGTCAAAGTTAGAAGACAGGTGGTGGAGGGTTGTTATTCAGACTGGAGGCCTGTGACCAGTGGAGTGCCACAAGGATTGGTGCGGGTCCTCTACTTTTCGGCATTTATATAAATGATTTGAATGTGAGCATAAGAGGTACAGTTAGTAAGTTTGCAGATGACACCAAAATTGGAGGTGTAGTGGACAGTGAAGAAGGTTACCTTGGATTGCAACAGGATCTTGATCAGATGGGCCAATGGGCTTAGGAGTGGCAGATAGAGTTAATGTATATAAATGCGAGGTGCTGCATTTTGGGAAAGCAAAATTTAGCAGGAGTTATACTCTTAATGGTGAGGATCTAGAGAGTGTTGCTGAACAAAGACACCTTGGAGTGCAGTTTCATTGTTCCTTGAAAGTAGAGTTGCCGATAGATAAGATAGTGAAGAAGGCGTTTGGTATGCTTTCCTTTATTGATCATAGTATTGAGTACAGGAGTTTTAAGGTCATATTGTGGCTGTACAGGACATGGTTAGGCCACTTTTTGAATATTTCGTGCAATTCTGTTCTTCCTATCGGAAGACGTTGTGGAACTTATAAGGGTTCAGAAAAGATTTACAAGGATGCTGCCAGGGTTGGAGCATTTGAGCTGCAGGGAGAGCCTGAATAGGCTAGGGCTGTTTTCCTTGGAGCATCGGAGGCTGAGGGGTGACCTTATCGAGGTTTACAAAATCATGAGGGACATGGATGGGGTAAATAAACAAGGTATTCTTGCCGGTGTGGGGGCGCCCAGAACTAGAGGGCATATGTTTAGGGTGAGAGGGGAAAGATATAAAAGAGAACTAAGGGACAAAGTTTTTCAGGCAGAGGATGGTAAGTGTATGGAATGAGCAAGTGGTGGAGGCTGGTACTATCGTAACATTTGACAGTCATCTGGATGGCTTTATGATTGGAGGGATTTGGCCCGAGTGCGGGCAGGTGGGACTCGATTGGGTTGGGATATCTGGTCGGCATGGATGGGTTGGACCAAAGGGTCTGTACATCTCTATGACTCTATGGTTTCCAGCATCTGCAGTCCTTGTTTTTACCTGCAATCAATATAGTCAGTGCTTCAGCAGAGGGCTGCTCAGTAAAATAGATGAATGGGGAAAGAAGGAGTTACATAGAATTATGACAGTTTGGAAACAAACCATTCCCCAATGGGCTGTTCTGGCATTTATGCACCACACATGCTTCCTCCTGTGCTGAAATACCTTGGTAAGCCAGCATAACCTTCCATCCCCAAGGCATTGTTTTTGGTTGGAGGAGGACTGTGGGGCAAGAATTTACGTACAGGTCTGCAGCATGTCATGTTTCAATACTGAACCATTACTCATCCCAGCAATATACCAGTCCTCTGCACTGCACAGCCTTATTTTTAAAATAAAATTGCCCAGCTCAAGGTTCAGAATGAGCAAAATGGATGCACAAAGCTTCAACAGAGAGAGGCGGAAATGTAACAGCTCAGATTGTTAAAATACAAGAAGCCTGCAATAGAAATGTTGGTTTCAAAATGAGTGATTTTACACTTATTCAGAAAGGCTAATTATAGAGGCAGCATTATTTACACAGGATTAGCTGTGCTTAGCAGGGAGGTTAAGGTGAACTTACAGTGGTAAAATTATGTCACCCTGATTGATGTTAGCGGCTAGCTGTATATCAGTTGTTTTATTATTGTTACAGAATGTAAAGTAACTGATAAGTGGGATTAAAAAAGACTTTGTGGGATTGAGCAGTACTGACCGGACAAAGACACAGAGTGGGACTGAGAGAAACTGATCGGATACAGACACAGTGTGGGACTGAGAGATACTGACCGGATACAGACACAGTGTGGGACTGAGACAAACTGACCGGATAGAGACACAATGTGGGACTGAGAGAAACTGACCGGATACAGACACAATGTGGGACTGAGAGATACTGACCAGATACAGACACAGTGTGTGACTGAGAGATACTGACCGTATATAGACACAGTGTGGGACTGGGAGACACTGACCGGACACGAACACAGTGTGGGACTGAGAGACACTGACCAGATACAGACACAGTGTGGGTCTGAGAGATAGTGACTAGATACAGACAAAGTGTGAGACTGAGAGATACTGACTGCGTACAGATACAGCATGGAACTGAGAGATACTGACCAGATACAGTCACAGTGTGGAACTCAGAGATACTGATCAGATACGAACACAATGTGGGACATGAGAGATACCGACAGCAAACGGACATAATGTGGGTCTGAGAGATACTGACTGGATACAGACACAGTGTGGGACTGAGAGATACTGACTGGATACAGACACAGTGTGGGACAGAGAGATACTGACTGGATACAGACACAGTGTGGGACAGAGAGATACCGACCGGATTCAGACACAGTGTGGGACTGAGAGATACTGATCAGATACAGACACAGTGTGGGACTGCGAGAAACTGACCGGATACAGACACAATGTGGGACTGAGAGATACTGACCAGATACAGACACAATGTGGGACTGAGAGATACAGACACAGGGTGGGACTGAGAGATACTGACCAGATACAGACACAGTGTGGGACTGAGAGATACTGACCGGATACAGACACAATGTGGGACTGAGAGATACTGACCGAACACTGACATAAAGACTGAGAGATATTGACCGGATACACAGTGTGTGACTGAGAGATACTGACCGGATACAGACACAGTGTGGGACTGAGAGATACTGACCGGATATAGACACAGTGTGGGACTGAGAGATACTGACTGGATACCGACACAGTGTGGGACTGAGAGATACCAACTGGATACAGACACAGTGTGGGACTGAGAGATACTGACCGGATACAGACACAGTGTGGGACTGAGAGATACTGACCGCATACAGACACAGTCTGGGACTGAGAGATACTGACCGGATACAGACACAGTGTGGGACTGAGAGATACTGACCGCATACAGATACAGTCTGGGACTGAGAGATACTGACCGGATACAGACACAGTGTGGGACTGAGAGATACTGACTGGATACAGACCCAGTGTGGGACTGAGAGATACCGACCGGATACAGACACAGTGTGGGACTGAGAGATGCTGACCGGATACACACCCAGTGTGGGACTGAGAGATACTGACCGGATACGGACACAGTGTGGGACTGAGAGATTCTGACTGGATACAGACACAGTGTGGGACTGGGAGACACTGACCGGATAGAGAAACAGTGTGGGACTGGGAGACACTGACCGGATACAGACACATTGTGGGACTGGGAGACACTGACCAGATACAGACACAGTGCGGGATTGAGAGATACTGACCAGAGACAGAAACAGTGTGGGACTGAGAGACACTGACTGGATACAGACACAGTTTGGAATTAGAGATAATGACCGGATACAGATACAACATGGGACTGAGATATACTGAATGGATAAGGACACAGTGTGGGACTGAAAGATAATGACCGAATACAGACACAGTGTGGGTCTGAGAGATACTGACTGGATACAGACACAGTGTGGGATTGAGAGATAATGACCGGAAACAGGTACAACATGGGACTGAGAGATACTGACTGGATAAGGACACAGTGTGGGACTGGGTGATAGTGACTGGATAAGGACACAGTGTGGGACTGAGAGATACTGACAGGATACAGACCCAGTATGGGACTGAGAGATACCGACTGGATAAGGACACAGTGTGGGATTGAGAGATACTGACCGGATAGGGACACAGTGTGGGACTGAGAGATACTGACCGGATACAGACTCAACGTGGGACTGAGAGATACCGACCGGATACAGCACATGATTATCTTCATTCATCGAAATACAAGACCTAAAACAGCTCCCTGATTATTGTGAAGGTAATGAAGGGAACCAGTTTCCCCGCAGTCCGCAATGTATTTTGATTATATTGGGCTCGGGTTGGCAGCTGTAGCGTAGATGCAGTGCCCACGTGAGAGCAGCCTTTAGGATTGTATATCACTGCTGAAAGAGGTGGAACTGTAATGCCTGCTGTGACCTGGGCTTTCATTCTGCTTCATGGACTATGAGATGTCCTAGATTTGGAGAAAAGCAAGAAGTTCCCCATTTCCATTCTTATGTTATTAATTGGGGATCACATTGGAGTTGCGATAGTGATCAGCCATGATCTGATGGACTGAATGGCCTCCTCCTGTTCATTTCTCCTGTATACACTGGGGACGATTTAGTATCTGAAAAGTGAATTGAATCGTGATTGTTGAGCCTCTGCTTTTGAGGATTACTTGGCAGATTTGAACAACTCTCAATCCTCATTGATAGAGAATCTTTGTCAGGATTGCATGAGCTGCACTGCTCAGTATGAGCAGTTCCTACTGTAGTGCCAAGCCACATGGACCATCTCGATTCTAAGTTCAATTCCTCTGTCTTGGCTGCAGTGGTCAACAGAGGCGAGGAGTTTTGGATAGGGTACATGGTCTTGAGGATCGATGTGTGCCAAGTGAACCAGGTCTCAGGGTCAAGTTACCAAAGAAAAGGCAGCTGGGCTAAGGCTGTAGGAGTCCACATTACTTCAATCAGCAAGTGTTCATGAAAATGGAAAGGGGGGAGTATGATTCTCCTCAGAGATCCTGACTTTGTCCTTGCTGCCTCTCAGAAAGAACTCAAGGACACTCTGTGACTGATGTGGGACCGAACAGGAACTGTAATCTACTGTTGAGCAATGGAAGGTGATAAGCAGATGGAAATCAAAGCAGGGCAGGAGTCAGGTAGGGAGAGAACAGGAGGCGGTGTATTCAAAGGCAGCACAAGCCTTCCACCTGAAAAAAAACCTTATGTTCAAGCTCTGCCCGGCCTCTTTGATGTATCTGCCAATTTTCATACTATACTTGTCAGTAATGATCTGGAAACTCTTATAAACCTGGGTGGAGGGATGCAACAATGGCTGGTACTGTTATAACTGTTTTAATATGGTAAAGCACCCCAATGTTTCACAGGGCCGTTACGCGGCCCCCAAGCGTTGGGAAATTGCAGAGAGAGCCTCCTGGGTGAACTTTCCAGAATGGGAATTGGAGCGTTGCGGCAGACGGTTCACTCCCGCCAGGTGGCTGAGCTGATCGACATTGATATAACCCTGCTTAGGATTCAAATAAAGCTCATGGTTTTCTCCTGCCTGACAGATGCTGACTTGTGCTAGGATACGGGGCCACTGGCGCTGGCTTCAATCCACCCTACATCATGGAGCCAAGACTCTGAGCGTGAGCAAAGTCAGTCAACTGTTGTGGGCCAGAGTTGTTTTGTTTCTGTAGATTGCTCAGGAGCTTAGTCTGGTGCCTCAGGGGGAAACCACACACGCAGTATCCAACCAGTTGCATACATCTCCAGACGTCAGCACTGACAGATCCTGGTGTTCACTTGGATTCATCACCAATGTGATGACAGCCCTTTCCAAACCTCCAGACCCACTCAATGCAAACAAGAGCAGCAATAAAAAGCACAGGCAGGGCTAAATTGCCTCAGATTTGTGACTGACAATGTATACAGCCATTATTTTCTTTATAATGATCTCCTGCAAGTTCTCCCTCCATTTTGAGTCTGACATTTGCAGATACTCTCTCGACCTTTCAATCTTGTCTCATCTCACTGCTCTCTTTCAAACAGCACAAATGCAGATAAAGTTTAATTCTGATCTCTTCCTTTGCCCCATATCATCTCAATTCCATTTTTAACCAACTAATGGAATGTTTTATCCTAACTCACACAGGTTGGCACTTTCAAATGACCAACTCTTTCACCTTCAGTCCACCAGTTGACATGAGTGTTCTACAGCTCACTATCTGCTAAACCACCCTCTGCCTCCATATTTGATTTCCTTGTTGAGGGATAGACAATAAATGTTGGCCTAGCCTTCATACTTTATTGCTTTCATATGCTGAGCCTACCTAATACCCTATTATTTCTTACTCCGGTGCTGATGTCTCTCTCAACTCTCTGTATTGAAGCGTTCCTCTCTGACATTACATTATGGTTCACATCTCTGCCAAAGTAAACCTTCCTCAATGGCATGAGCAAATCACCCCAGAAGGAAGTCATTTGAAGATCTGTTCAGCTAGTGGACTATTATAGACTGTTCAGTAAATAGTTTGGCCTGCATAGGTCCTTTCTCCCCACAACTGATCTCAATCTCCCTCCTGTATCACCTTTTCAGCCACTTACACCCTTATCCCCATCTTCAGTCTTTCAAGTCTAGCAGGTAAAGATTGCAGCATTTCTGGCTTATATATATCCAGGTTATACCAAGAATTATCAGCCCTGGTCTGATTCCATACACTCCAGTCATAGCCAGTGTATCTCCTGCAATGACTTAACTTTCCTACCCTGATATTATTTCCTCTTTCCTTCCCCTGACCTTGAATCTATCAGCTTACCATTTGGTATCATTACCCAAATCCTGACTAGTACAGCCATCAATATGGCATCATCTGCACCTGCAGTCCCAGGAATGACCACTACCTCTGGTAACGTTCCTGAACTGCAGCCCTCTGATTGGACTTCCAGTTCTTGCGGGGAGTGGGGGGTGGATTACTGTCTTTAATGGAGGCGGAAACCCTGGCAGCAGTCAATCATTGGCTGCCAAACCCTCTGTCATTCCAAACCCTCTGTCATTTCAACCACTCGCTGCGCCCATCAAAAGATGTGAGCCATTCACATTCACCATTCAGCAGTTTGCAGGTCCCCTAAACCATTCAGTCCTTGTCTGTGATTCGTGTACCTGTTGAACATATTAACCTGCTCCTCCCTGTTCTCCTTTAGCCTTTGTGAACACAATACTGCCTGAAGCAGTGTGTAGTTGCCGGATGATTCGCAGCATAGAACCATACTGGCGATTGACTAGTGTACTATTTCAGCATCAGGTCAAACAAGCCAGAAATCTGCTATGCTGGTGACGAGGTTTGGGAAAACTGATGTGCACAGACGAGTCGGACTGCAGGGTCTGTTTCCAAGCTATGTGACTCTATGACTAATTGCCAGGGGTATCAGAATCACTAGGGGCCCCTTGTACCCAAACAAGTCCAATGTACACATGGGCAGCTCACAGCACCAGGGACCCGGGTTCAATTCTGACCTCGGGTGACTGTCTGTGTGGAGTTTGCATGTTCTCCCCATGTCTGCATAGATTTCCTCCAGGTGCACCAGTTTTCTCCCATCTAAGTCCAAAGCTTAGGTGGTATTGGACAGGCTACATTTCTCTGTAGTGTCCAGGGATGTGCAGGCTGGGTGAATTAGCCACAGGAAATGTGGGGTTATGAGAATAGGGAGGTGTTGGGCTGTGTGGGATGTTCTTATGGATTATAGGTTCATAGAGTCACACAGCACTGAAACAGACCCTTGGTCCAACTCGTCCATGCCAATCCAAACTAAACTAGTCTCATTTGACTGTGTCCCATATCCTTCTAAACCTTTCCTATTCATGTATTTGCTCCAATGGCTTTTAAATGTTGTAATTGCACCTATCTCTATCACTTCCTCTGACAGTTCATTCCATAAACACACCACCCTCTGTGTGAAAAAGTTGCCTCTCACGGCTCTTTTAAATCTTTTCCTCTCACCTTCTATTTTCACCCTCTAGTTTTGAACTCCTCTACCCTCTGCTAAAGACCCTTGCTATTCACTTTATCTATTCCTCTTATGATTTTATAAACCTCTATAAGGTCACCCCTCAACTTCCTACACTCCAGGCTGAAATGGCCCAGCCTCTCCCTATGTCAAATCCTCCAGTCCTGGCAACGTCTTTGTAAATCTTTTCTGCTCTTTGGAAGATTGATGCAGCCTCGATGTTTTGAATGTCTCTATCTACATTGTAGGGATTATGCTGAGGTGACGAGAGGGCTGGGATACTGACATTCAACAGGGGTAAGAGAAAGGGTGAAAGAGGAAAGCGTATAGTCATTCCCCTCAGCTGGATATCCACTGTGTTCCATTGGCAGTGTTGGCCCCTCGTGAGGATGCTTTTACTGTTACAGGCATCTTGCTGTTTTTGCTGGTACGCTCGAAGGCTGTGACAAATGATGGCTGAATGGATTGAAATAACACTGTTGAGGTGTCAGATTTGACAATGCTGAATCCAGCCAACACTTAAAGGCATATCGAGGTAGCTGCCAACTCTGGAGGGCATTGCCATGGAGATAAAGAAGGAACAATGAATGCTGGAAGTCTGAGACAACACCTCATTCTACTAATGTGACCCACCCAGTTAGTTGATTAGTATTCACTCTCATTGGATGCTGAAATACAGAATTTTACATTTTCATTTTGTTGACAATGTACTGCAAAGTCTGGAGCAACTGTTGCAGTCCCCTCTGTGAAGGGATTTTTCCAAACTTTGAGCATTATTGCTAAGGCCAGCATTTGTTACCATATATGAGAAAGTGACGGGAGGTGACCGTCTTCAACTGCTGCAGTCAAACTACTTAGTACCATCAAGAAATGAGTTCCTGAATTTCGACCCAGCAACACTGAGGGAACAGTGATATATTTCCTACTCAGGACAATGTCTTGGAGGGGAACTAACTGGTGGTGGTGTTTCCATGGATCAGCCATGGGTCTGGAATGTACTATCACAGGAGCCTAGGGGAGTTACTGCGGTGTATCTTGTAGATGGCACACACTGCTGCCATTATGTGTCAGTGGTGAAGGAGGTGAACATTGAAGGTGCTGATTGAGGTGTCAGGGCTGCTTTGTCCTGGATGGTGTCAAGCTTCTTGAATGTTGCTAGAGCTTCACCAATCCAGGCAAGTGAGCAGTATTCCATCACACTCCTGACTAGTGCCTTGTAGATAGAGTCATAGAGCTATAGAGACAATAGAGCATGGAAACAGGCCCTTCAGCACAACGTTTCCATGCTGAACAGGTTTCCTAAACTGAACTGGACCCATTTCTCTGCTTTTGGCACAGTCTCTCTAAACCGTTCCTATCCATGCACCTGTCCAAATATCTCTTAATTGTTGTAATTGTACCCACCAACCCTATCACTTCCTCTGGCAGCTTATTCCATATGCACACCACCATCTGTGAAAATATTGCCCCTCCGGACCCTTTTAAATCTTTCCCCTCTCACCTTAAACCTATGTCCTCCCATACCCTGATGAAAAGACCTTGGCTATTCATCCTATTCATACCTCTCATGATTTTATAAACTTCTACAAGGTCACCCCGCAGCCTCCTACACTTCAGGGGAAAAAAAAGTCCCAGCATATGCAGCCTCTCCCTGTAGCTCAAACACTCCAATCCTAGAAACATCCTTGAACCTTTTTTGAACCCTTTCAAGTTTCAGAACATCCTTCTGAGAGCAGGGAGACCAGAATTGAATGCAGTATTCCAAATTTGACCTATCCAATGTCTTGTATAGCCGCAACATGACCTCCCAACTCCTATACTCAATGCTCTGACCATTAAAGGCAAGTATACCAAATGCCTTCTTCACTATCCTATTTACCTGATACTCTACTTCCAAGAAACGATGAACCAGTACTCCAAGGACTCTTTGTTCAGCAACACTCCACAGGACCTTACCATAAGGGTGTTAGTCTGCCTTGATTTGCCTTTCCAAAATGCAGCACCTCACATTTATCTAAATTAGACTCCATCTGCCACTCCTTGGCTGATTAGCCCATCTGATCAAGTTCCCATTGTAGGGCGAAGTAACCTTCTTCGCTGTCCACAGCACCTCCAACTTTGGTGTCATCTGCAAACTTACTAACCACACCTCCTATGTTCACATCCAAATCATTTATATAAGTGATGAAAAGCAGTGGATGCAGCACCATGATGGAGGGAAGGTCTTGACAAAGGAGCTGACCATAGTTGGAGCTAGGATACTACCCTGTGGAACTTTTCATAGGGCCAGGAATACTGGCCTCTGTCAAAATCAGCCGTTTTCTTCTATTCTCAATATGATTAGATTAGATTACATTACAGTGTAGAAACAGGCCCTCCGGCCCAACAAGTCCACACCGCCCCGCCGAAGCGAAACCTACCCATACCCCCACATTTACCCCTTACCTAACACTACGGGCAATTTAGCATGGCCAATTCACCTGACCCTGCACATCTTTTTGGACTGTGGGAGGAAACCGGAGGCCGTTTTCTTCTATTCTCAATATGACTCAAGCCATGGGAAAATCCTCCTTGCCGTGCCCATTAAATTACTGAAGTCCTTTGGTGCTCCATTCATTGATGTAGCCTCAATGTCAAGGGTGGTCACTTTCCACTCAGCTCTGCAATGCAGCTCTTTTGTCCATGTTTGGACAAAGTCTGTGAGGAGCTGACTGGCCCTGGAGAAATTTAAACTCAACTTCAGCGAGCAGGTCATTGCTGAAAAACATTTCTACCTGATTTCACTATCAACAACTCCTTCAGTTACTTTACTAATGATTGGGATGAGGAAAGGTGGGCTGTAACAGCACTGGAACAGCTTGGCTAGGGGAGTGGCAGGTTTTGGAGCACAAGTCTTCAGTGCCATTGCTGGGATATTGTCAGGGCCCGTGGCCTTTTCAGTATTCAATGCCTTCAGCCACTTTTTATATCACATGGAATGAATTGAATTGGCTGAAGACTGGCATCCAAGATGCTGGAAACTTAAGGAGGAGGCCAAATGAATCATCCATTTAGCTCTTAAAAATGTTCAGCCTTATCCTTTGCATTGATGTATTGGCCTCATCCATCACTGAGGATGGGGGTATTTATGGAGCCTCCTCCTGCAGTGAGATGTTTCATTGTCCACTATCTTTGTGGCAGGACTGCCAAGCTCCGATCCGATCCGTTGTTTGTGGGATCACTTAGCTCTGTCTAATGCACACTGGTTTCCGCTATTTGGCGTGCAAGTAGTCCTGTACTAAACCATACCCACTGCCCTTAGACTCTCAGTTTGACTCATATCAACTGTAACATATACTCTTGGTTTAATTCAGAATGCTGAGGTTTCAGCAACAAATGGCTCCACCTTGATGCTCACTGTGCTCATTCTCCCTCTCTCACTGTGCTCTACATTCAATCAGCCACCCTCCCTCCAACCAATCTGTCAATGGGTTTAACAGTTTGCAAGCCCATATTGAAGGGTTTTGTGAGAATATTGACCATAAAATATATGACAGTTCTGTAAGTAGGATGCTGTGTCATGACCTTCGACCAATCATGTGGAAGACAGTGTATAGAAACATCGAAAACAGGTGCAGGAGGAGGCCATTCAGGCCTTTGAGCCAGCACCACCATTCAATATGATAGTGGCTGATCATGCATTCTCACTTTCTCTCCATACCCTTTGATCCCTTCTCTCTTGAATATACCTCATGAACTGGCGCCAGTAACTTCCTTGGGGGTGAATTCTACAGATTCACAACTCTCTGAGTGAAGAAATTATTCCTCCTCTCAGTCCTGAATGGCTTACCCCTTATCCTTAGACTGTGAACCCTCGTTCTGGACTTCCCCAACATCGGGAACATTGTTCCCACATCCAGCCTGTCCAGTTGCATCATAATTTTAGATGTTTCTATGAGACCTCCCCACTCGACATTGTTCTAAATTCCTGTACCAGACCAGTCAATCCAATCTTTCTTCATATGTCAGTCTGCTATCCACGGCATCAGTCTGGTGAACCTTCGCTGGGCTCCCCTGTTTGTGTGTGTGAGTATGAATGTGTGTGTGTGCCGTTGTGTGTGAGTGTGAGTATGAATTTGTGCATGTCTGTGTTGGTATGAATGTGAGTGTGAATGAGTGTGTGTGGTTGTGTGTGCCTGTGTAGTCTTTTAGCACCAATATCTTGCTGTATTGCAAAATTCTTGAGCAGTAATTAGGAAGTGACCTCTGTGGTAGTGAAGATCTTCTTGACAGTGGGAGTGAGGCATTGGGGGTTTAGGGATGCCGTTCCAATGTGTTTTTAGTGCATTGTTGCAGGAAATCTGATTACTCGGCAGGGGCAGGGGTGGGGCTGGTATTGTGGAGGATGGCAGAGGCAGATGGAAGTACAGAGCTGGAAAAGGGAGCTGAGGTGGGCAGAGGCAGTGCAGAAATAGGAACTTTTTTGCACCAAGGCCATCAGCAAAGTGACAGTGACAGGAAGGCTAGAGGCTGAGAGGGGAATGGGACATAACATAGGACAGGTCGCTGGGCAGAAGCTTTTCTGATCAGTTGAAGATCATGTTAGTTGGTTGGGTCGCAAAAGAAATGGTATGGGGTGGAGATTACTGGAGAGATGGGAATATACACTGTGTCCGAGGGTTAGGAATATGAAACTTAACCTTCTGCTTAGTCTTAGCTGTAGTCCTGTGACCTCTAACATGGGGCAAATGCAGGCATCCACCCTGTAGCCAGGTCAATAAAGACACTAACCTATCATTGCTAAGGTGTGGAATTCCTTAGGCCCAGGTCTTAGCTACTCACAGTTGTTGAGAGAATCAGCTTGTATAGTTGTACTAATTAATTTCATTAAAATTATATTCCAATGACCTCTGCCACTTGCTATTAAATAGCTATCCCTGAATGAATTGCCCATATTGCTGCCTATTACTCAGGCTGTTTCTCAGGTCAGGTAGTTGAAATGCCACAGTTCTAAAGGTTTATTAGTTGCTATGGAAACAGACTCCGGTAAGAGCGCAGAACACCGGCAGAGGAAGAGGAAGAAAACTAGAAAATAATTTCAATGACCTTGTTTTCCTCTGGACATGGATGGTGTTGGGTTTGTCAAACTTACATTGAAAAACAACTAGATTATTGGGAATGGGCGCAGTGAGGAGGTCAGGTAGCCAGGGTGACAGTGGTGGAGAGAACCTGCCAAATGACTCAGGCTTGTATTGTGTAAGGGAAGGTATTGCCCTGCCCGAGTCAGAAGGTCCAGTCTCACTTCAGAGACTCAGGCACAATTCTAAGCCGGTACCTCAGCATCAAACTGAAGGAAGGAATGCTGCATTGTTGGAAATGCCAGCTTCTGGGTGAGATATTGAACCCAGGTCCCATTAGCTCTGTCAGGCACCTCAAAGATCCCATTGAAGAGGAGCAGGGTAGTTATCCCCAGCATCCTGGCCAATGCTTATCTCTTGGTTCTTCTAACAACTAAAATTCAAAACTCCTTCACTGATGATGACGTGCTTGGGGAGATTGGTGTTATAATACAGGCAACTCTTTCTTTCATCTATATTGTTGTTAGTACCATTTAGCACTCTGTCCATTTCTCATATATGAGTGGAGATATTGAATATCGCCGGGCAGATGTATCCATTTGTATATGTCTCTACTCTTGCGCAAGTCTGTGTCTATGTGTGTGTATTTGTATGTGTGCATGTGTGTATGTGCCTGTCTGATTAAATGTTTTGTCTTTGTCTACATGCGTGTGTCTGTTTGTGTGTATGTCTTTGTGTTTCTGTGTGTATCTGCATCTTTCTTTGGGTGTGTGTTTGTGTATGTGCATGCATGCATGCGTGAGTATGCCTGTGACTCCTCAATGAGGGTACTTTCAGCTTTGGGTTTGAGTTCAGCCCTGAAACTTTGCCTGCTCTCAATCAGACTGCCTTGCATTCACTGTTTCCAGTGAAAAATACTTGGAGCTGGGCAGAAATGCTGGTGAGTGACTCGTGAGGGCAGACTAGTGCTCAGTGCAAGCTAGTGGTGTCAGGGGCCAAGGGGTGGGGGGATGGTTTGAGGGGGAGGTGGTATAGAGAGAAAAGGAAGCTTTGGTACTGAGAGTGCCAATAGGCACTGAGATAGGAATTGAATTTACCCCTTTGATGGATAAGCGCTGGCTGCGGCTACATGGGATCCAAAGGGAGGGAATTAGTCACAGTGCCTGCATCTGAATCAATTATGCAAATGACAAACAACCAAGCAGCAGAAAACTTTCAGCAGCTTGTGCCCCACACATGGAATACTCTGGGAGATCACCAGATGCTAGATAATCTGTGCTAACTACCCAGACCCACCTGCTCTGCCCTCCCCAGTCCTAAGGTGCAAGGTCATCCTGCAGACCCAATACATTGACCTCCACCTTGAGATCTGGCACTGGGAAGGGGCTGTGGGCCCAGAGCAGTGTTGGATGGAGGAGTGGTACAGGGAGGGGTCTATTGGCCCGGAGCGGTGTCCGATGGAGGAGTGGTACAGGGAAGGGGCTGTTGGCCCGGAGCGGTGTCCGATGGAGGAGTGGTACATGGAGGGGTCTGTTGGCCCGGAGCGGTGTCCGATGGAGGAGTGGTACAGGGAAGGGGTTGTGGGCCTGGAGTGGTGTCCAATGGCGGTCTGGTACTGGGAAGAGCATGTGGGCATGGAGCAGTGTCCGATGGAGGAATGGTACAGAGAAGGGGATGTTGGCCCGGAGCGGTGTCCGATGGAGGAGTGGTACAGGGAGGGGTCTGTTGGCTCGGAGCGGTGTCCGATGGAGGAGTGGTACAGGGAGGGGGCTGTGGGCCCGGAGCGGTGTCCGATGGAGGAGTGGTACAGGGAAGGGGCTGTTGGCCCGGAGCAGTGTCCGATGGAGGAGTGGTACAGAGAGGGGGCTGTGGGCCCGGAGCGGTGACCAATGGAGGAGTGGTACAGGGAAGGGGCTGTTGGCCTGGAGCGGTGTCCGATGGAGGAGTGGTACAGGGAGGGGTCTGTTGGCTCGGAGCGGTGTCCGATGGAGGAGTGGTACAGGGAGGGGGCTGTGGGCCTGGAGCGGTGTCCGATGGAGGAGTGGTACAGGGAAGGGGCTGTTGGCCCGGAGCAGTGTCCGATGGAGGAGTGGTACAGGGAAGGGGCTGTTGGCCCGGAGCAGTGTCCAATGGAGGAGTGGTACAGAGAGGGGGCTGTGGGCCCGGAGCGGTGACCGATGGAGGAGTGGTACAGGGAAGGGGATGTTGGCTCGGAGCGGTGTCCGATGGAGGAGTGGTACAGGGAGGGGGCTGTGGGCCCGGAGCGGTGTCCGATGGAGGAGTGGTACAGGGAAGGGGCTGTTGGCCCGGAGCAGTGTCCGATGGAGGAGTGGTACAGGGAGGGGGCTGTGGGCCCGGAGCGGTGACCGATGGAGGAGTGGTACAGGGAAGGGGCTGTTGGCCCGGAGCAGTGTCCGATGGAGGAGTGGTACAGAGAGGGGGCTGTGGGCCCGGAGCGGTGACCGATGGAGGAGTGGTACAGGGAAGGGGCTGTTGGCCCGGAGCAGTGTCCGATGGAGGAGTGGTACAGGGAGGGGGCTGTGGGCCGGAGCGGTGACCGATGGAGGAGTGGTACAGGGAAGGGGCTGTGGGCCCGGAGCGGTGTTGGATGGAGGAGTGGTACAGGGAGGGGGCTGTGGGCCCGGAGCGGTGTCTGATGGAGGAGTGGTACAGGGAAGGGGCTGTGGGCCCGGAGCGGTGACCGATGGAGGAGTGGTACAGGGAAGGGACACTGGACGTGGAGCCCAATGTGGTCAGAGTGAGCCCAATTTTTCGGTGAGGGTGCTCCCCCTGCATCTGCGGTGTGGAGATCAGGAAGCCAGAGGTTTATCAGAGAGCTGGAGGAGACTGAATCCTTCCACTTTAGATTACATTCCCTACAGTGTGGAAACAGGCCCTTCAGCCCAACCAGTCCACACCAACCCTCCGAAGAGCAACCCACCCAGACCGATTCCCCCACATTCACCCAACACTACGGACAATTTAGCATGGTCAATTCACCTAACCTGCATATCTTTGGACTGTGGGAGAATACCGGAGAACCCGGAGGAAACCCACGCAGACACGGGGAGAACGTGCAAACTCCACACAGACAGTTGCCCGATGTGGGAATTGAACCCGGGTCCCTGGCGCTGTGAGGCAGCAGTGCTAACCACTGAGCCACTGTGCTGCCTAAGAAAGAGGGCTTAAGAAAGATTTGACCTATTACCTTTGTTCTTTTATTTTTCCACTTGATACCAGAAAGGGCTGTAATGTTAACTTTTCACTATATTTCTTTATTTTTCTAATTATACTCAGAACAATAGTAATGTTTGACTTTTAACTTTATTTGTCCAGGTGACATCTTGTACCCAGGTACCTTTGTACCTAATATGACGCCCCAGTGCAGCGACATTCTACACTTTTCAATGTTCTCCTGTACTTGAGTACGCGTGATAATGAAGTTTAAATCACATCAAATGCAGTGTACCAGTGAGCCCTCTTTTAAGGAAACTGGTGTTCATTGCTGACGGATTAAAGAGCTTTGATGAACTGCTCTCCTTGAGGGTCAACTCCTGTCCATCCCAACTAATCAAGCCCAGGATCAGCTGCTCTGGACAAAGTTTTGTAACTTCAGGAGTCTCAAAGCTCTTCACAGTCAATGCAGTGTGACTGAAGAGTCATCGATGCAAAGCTGCAATGGACAAAATGTGGCAGCCGCTTTTCAACCTGCCAGCTACTACAAACAAGCAACATAATGAGCAGCCACCTTGTTGGGTTTTCAGTACATTTTTATGCCCAGGACAGAGGCGAGAGCTCGCCTGCTGTTCCTCAAAATAGGCCTTGGGCATCTTGCTTATCCCTAATTGCGACTCAGAGAAAGTGAAGACTGCAGATGCTGGGGATCAGATTTGAAAAGTGTGGCACTGGAAAAATCCCAGCAGGTCAGGCAGCATCTGGGGAGCAGGAGAGTCGATGTTTCGGGCATAAGCCCTTCATCAGGAATATAGGAAGAGGGAGTCAAGGGGGCTGAGGGATAAATAGGAGGGTGGGGTGTGGGTGGGAGTAAGGTTGCTGGTAAGGCAATAGGTCGATGGAGGTAGGGGATGATGGCGATAGGTTGAAGGGGAGAGTGGAGTGGATAGGTGTGAAGGAAGATGGACATGTAGGACAGGTCAAGAGGGCAGAGCTGAGTTGAAGGGTTGGATCTGGGATGAGGTGGGGGGCGGGGAGATGAGGAAATTGGTGAAATCGACATTGATTCCGTGTGGTTGGAGGCTCCCAAGGCGGAATTAGAGGAGTTCTTCCTCCAGACTTCGGGGGGCTTGGATTTGGTGCTGGAGGAGGCCCAGGACTTGCATGTCCTTGAGGGAGTGGGAGGGGAGTTGAAGTGGTCGGCCACAGGGTATTGGGGTTGTTTGATGTGTGAGTCCCAGAGATGTTTCCTGAAACGCAGAGTCAACCACATTGCCATGGGGCTGGAGTCACGTGTAGACCAGACCAGTCAAGGACAGCATTTTCCTCCCCTTAAGGACGTTAGTGAACGAGATGGAGTTATCTGACAATACTTACATGGTCACCCCATGAATAGTCTTTTTTATTCAGTCCAATCTTTTCAAAATTGAAAGTTCACCTTCTTTCGTGTCCCCAGACCATTACCCAGGGGCTCTGGAATTAGTCCAGTGATATTACCGTTGTGCCAATTCCCTGCCCAACTTGTCCTGTTACCATAACACTTTGGCCTTGCATAATCAACCCATTAATCCCACCTAACCTCCTGTGTGGTCCATCCTTATAACAGTCCCTCTCTTTCCCCATCCTCCTTTTCCCTGCCTCTGTACTCACTTAAAACCAATTACATTTTTAAACATTCTTCTGAAATATCACAGATGGCACGCTGTATTTCATCCTCCACATGATCTTCAGCATTTCCTGTTTACATTTCTGGTTTCCAGAAAAGCTAATGGTATAAATGGCTTGCCAAGTAAAAAAAAACTTGGTGAAGGAGAGATGCACATTAAAGGGTTAACTAGTGATAGCTACTGAGTATGTGCATGAGGAGCTTTTGTATAATGTATGATCACATGGGGCAGAGATCTGATGGAAGAAGTTACTAGCAATGCCTTGCGGTCCATTTTATGTCAATAAATATGTTTAAAGGTTAATAACCATTACGAGATCATGCTCATATGATGTTGTCTTGTCCCTAGTTCTCTGATGTTGCATGATTCCAGGGTCTGTGGTATTATGTCCTGTTTAAAAGATTTGATTGTTGGGCAAGGTTTTTTATTATTTGTTTTTGTACCAGTCAAGCCTTCATTAGCCTTCCCTAATTGCCCAGAGGGCAGTTAAGAATCAACCACACTGCTGTGGATCTGTTGTCACATGTATGCCTGACCAGGTGAAGATGTTAGATTTCCCTCCCTAAGGCACATTAGTGAACCAGATTGGGTTTTTTTTTAGGACAGCTGACGATTTAGCTTTTTGTTCCAGATTTTATTTTCATTGAATTCAAATTCCGCCCTCTGCCATGGTGGGATTTGAACCCACATTGCCGAATCATTAACTTGCGGTTCTGGATTACTTGTCCACCATGCAGTCTACATTGCTGTGACAGTATGCATTTTTCCATGCACATTGTACCCTGGCACTATCGATAATGATTGGAAACCTTCCGGTGTTCCCTCTATCATGTGGTTGATTTGATTTGGAGTTATAGAATTCTGGAGATGTACAGCAAAAAACTCATCCATGCCAACCAGATAACCTAAATTAATCTAGTCCCATTTGCCAGCATTTGGCCCATATCCCTCTAAACCCTTCCTTTTCATATATCCATCCAGACGCCTTTAAATGTTGCAATTGTACCAGCCTCCACCACTTCCTCTGGCAGCTCATTCCATACACGTATCAACCTCTGCGTGAAAAGGTTGCCCCTTAGGTCCCTTTTAAATCTTTCCCTTCTCACCCTAAACCTATGCCCCTCTAGTTCTGGACTCCCCTACCTCAGGGAAAAAACCTTGTCTGTTTACCCTATTCATGCCCTTCATGATTTAATAAGCCTCTATAAAGTCATCCCTCAGCCTCCGATGCTTGATTTATTATTGTCACAGTGAAAGGTATTGTGTTGTGTTGTATCCAGGTAAATCATACCTTCCATTAGTACATCAGGGCAATAGAACAGAATCCAGAGACACAGCTACAGAGGAAGATCAACTTTAATCTTTGAGAGGCCCATTTGTGACTCTTGATAGAATTAGATTCCCTACAGTGTGGAAACAGGCCCTTCTGCCCAACAAGTCCACAACTCCGAAGAGTAACCCACCCAGACCCATTCCCCTCTGACCTAACGTACCTAACACTATGGGCAATTTAGCATGGCCAATTCACCTGACCTGCACATCTTTGGACTGTGGCAGGAAACCGGAGCACCCGGAGAAAACCCACACAGACACGGGGAGAATGTGCAAACTCCACACAGACAGTTGCCTGAGGCTGGAATTAAACCTGGGTCCCTGGCGCTGTGAGGCAGCAGTGCTAACCACTGAGCCATCGTTCCACCCCATGATGTTGGAGTTCTTCCCAGGAATGGGGAAGAAACTGTTCTTGAATCTGTTGGTGCATGTTTTTAAAGTTTTGTATCTTCTGCCCAACTGAAGGGTGAAAGAGAATATAACCAGGGTGGAAGGGGGTCTTTGATTATGTTGGCTGCTTTCCCTAGGCAGTGGGAGGTATAGATAGAGTCAATGGATGGAAGGCTGGTTTGTGTGATGGACTGGGCTGTGTTCACAACTCTCTGTAATTTCTAGCGGTCTTGGGCAGAGCAGTTGCTGTACCACACTGTGATCCATCCAGATAGAATGCTTTGTATGGTAAGAGTCATTGTGGACGCATCGAGATTCCTGCTCAATCACGATATGCTCTGTTGAATGTCTGTCCGTTAGACTGGTTTGCAACACCTATCTGGTTATTCCTGGAAGGACGTGGCTCTGAATCTTGGACCTGACGGATCAGCTGCTAAAACAGTTAGAAAGGACATTTGTTTCTCATTCATCTATGGGGTGTGGGCATCACTTGCTGGTTAATCATTTCCCATCACGAGTCAGCCAGGAGAAGCTGGTGGTCAGCTGTCATCTTGTACCTCTGCAGCCCACGAGGTTTAGGGGCACGTTTGATGCTGTTAGGGAGGGAATTCCAGAATTTAGATCCAGTGATAGTGAAGGAACAGTGATATCGTTCCAGTCTCAAACATTCTGTAATCATTGCTATGTAAGGTAATACTTTTCGAACTGGTTTACCATCCTTAAAAGTCTCTGATTGTCCTGAACTGACTTAAAGATTGCAACCATCTGAGGATCTGCCATTATGCCATCACTATTGACAATGTGCCCCAAGAGATCATAGAGTCAGAGAGTCATACAGCACTGAAACAGACCCTTCGGTCCAACCAGTCCATGCTGACCATAATCCCAAACTGAACTAATCCCACCTACCCGCGCTTGGCCCATATCCCTCCAAACATTTCCTATTCATGCACTTATCTAAACGTCCTTTAAATGTTGTAACTGTACCCGCATCCATCACTCCCTCTGGAAGTTCATTCCACACACGAATAACTTTCTGTGTAGAAAGGTTGTCCTTCGTCTTTTTCAATCCTCCTTCTCTCACCTTAAAAATATGCCCCCTAGTCTTGAAATCCTCCACGCGAGGGAAAAAACACTTGCCATTCATCTTATCTATACCCCTCGTTATTTTATAAACCTGTATAGGGTCACCTCTCAACCTCCAGTGAAAAAAGTCCCAGCCTATCCAACCTCTCCTTATAACTCAACCCCTTCCTTCTTGGCAACATCCTGGTAAATCTTTTCTGAATCCTCTCCAGCTTAAAACTACCCTTCCTATAACTAGGCAACCAGAACTGGACACGATACCCCAGAGGAGGCCTTACCAAAGGTGAATGAATGGATTTCTTCGAGAATTCCCACTTGCCATTAAGGATGAGCCCCTCTGTTTGTAAGTGCTTCCTCCAAACATGCTCCTCAGCTGTTTCCCCATTCATCGGCACATTATCCAAGTGAGTTATGACTCCATGAAGAGTGTTTGCAAAATCGGACAAAGTCTATTGAAAAGTGTCTGGATCTGAGGAGATCCCAAATGATAAACCAGTGAAACAAACTCTCTTAAAATGTGTTCTGAATTTCGGGAGTAATCTTGCTGTAGACTTGGTGGGTTGAATGGCCTCGTTCTGCACTGTAGGGATTCTGTGAAATGTCCTTGAGGAGGTGGATTGTTTTAGTGAAGGTCCGATGGGCCTTGGGGCAGTCCTTTATCTAAACGGGGTGGTGGGGGTGGGGTGGGGGGGAGCAGTCATGAATCACAGTGCCCCTTTACATCTGAGGCTTGTTCAAAAAGATTGTAAAGAAGGAAAGAAGGCTGGGATGCAGAGGAACAAAGACATTTTGGTCAGGAATTCCAACACTTAGGCAGCTGAAGGTATTGCTCCCAACAGGGAAACAATGTAAATCAGGAACAAGCAGGGGAACTCGACTGAGGTCATTTTCTTTATTATTCCTTGGGATGTGGGTGACTGACATGACAAATCGGGCATTTATAGCTCATCCCCAGTTGCCCTTGAGGAGAGATTTATGAATTGACTTTCAGTTTACCATCTGCCATGGTGGGATTTGATACCTTGCTGCCAGGCCGACTCGTTCAACACCAGACTTGCAGTGAAACTTCGCCAGAGCCGAATCAGCTGGAGCTTGCAATGGCCGGCTCCCGTTAGGACCTGAGGCGGCAAAGCCAATGCCTGGGCAGAACACTGCCAGCCTCTGGTAAATGTACTCTTTGCAAGGTCAAAAACATTTCTTCAGGAAAACCCTGTTTCTTTAAAGACAAAGCTCCGAGGGGAAGTGTTTGCAACCGGAATGAAAGAACACCATTTCCCACCACAGATGAATTCCCGCCATGACAATAAACTGTTGCATGTAGTTTGCATATCATGCTGTTCCCCCGCACCCCCAGGGGATGAGCTCAGTTCCCACTGGGCCACAAAGTCTGGCACAGGCCAGTTGTTTTGAAGTGCTACCTCTATCAAGTGTCTGCATTGTATTGAGGAATTCTATCTGCATGGCCTATTCCAGATGCATGACTGACTCCCAGTCAAGCAGATACAACAGCACCCTGATGGAGTGGGGAGTTACAAGCAGAACAGAGGACACAGATTGGACCTGCACCTTTTGGGAACACTCCAGTTCGCAAGGCCCACTCGGAAAGTGAAACCAAGCTTATCATATTTGAGCAGCAGAGCAGCGGAGGGATTAACTCTTGGCGGACCCAACTACAGTTTTACAGTCTACACTACCCCTTTCCCCTCGGTAACGCACCGGGGAAGTGGAGAAAAGGCCTGGGACTCAGTGAGTTTACACCGTTGTCAGTATACCTCCTGGTAGGGTCAGACAAGTCAGACAGATTGAGAGGTCTGAGCTGAATGAGCTGAAGTGAGGTAGTGGCAACGGATTTTGCGAGTCAAGTCAAAGACTGGACCACGAGGTCGAAAACTCCAGAGGCAAGTCTGTTACAAAGCTGAAAATATCAGATCTCCACTGTGGTGAAGCCCACTCTATTAAGAATAGTTAAACATAGAACATAGAACAGTACAGTATGGGAGCAGGCCCTTCAGCTGGGGTGGCACAGTGGTTAGCACTGCTGCCTCACAGCGCCAGAGACCTGGGTTCAATTCCCGCCTCAGGCAACTGTCTGTGTGGAGTTTGCACATTCTCCCTGTGTCTGTGTGGGTTTCCTCCCACAGTCCAAAGATGTGCAGGTTAGGTGAATTGGCCATGCTAAATCGCCCGTAGTGTTAAGTGTAGGGGAATGGGTGTGGGTGGGTGGGTGTGGACTTGTTGGGCTGAAGGGCCTGTTTCCACACTGTCAGTAATCTAATTTTAAAAAAAATTAGATCCCATCTCCCTGTACATGGTCTGTATCCTTCTATTCCATGCCTGTTCCTGTGCCCATCTAAATATCTCTTCAATGTTGTTATCGCATCTGCTTCTACTGTCTCTCTGACAGCGTGTTCCAGGCACCCTCTGAGTGAAGACTTGCCTCTCACATGTTCCTTAATCTTTCGCTCTCTCACCTTAAACTCTGGTAGTTACAGCCTGGGAAAAAGATTCTGACTATCCACCTTAACCATTGCCCCTCAGAAGTTTATGTATTTCTATCAAGTCCCTCCCCTCAGCCTCCAACACTCCGGCAAAAACTATCCAAGTTTGTCCAACTTCTCCTTATAGCTAATGCACTCCCATTCTGGTAAGCTTCTTTTGGACCCTCTCCAAAGCCTTCCTGTAGTCTGGCTACCAGAACTGTACACAATATTCCAAGTGTGGCCTTAACTAAAGTTTTATGTAGCTGCAACATGACTTGCCATCTTCTATACGCAGTGCACTGACAAGCATGTTGTACGCCTTCCTTACCATCTTAACCACTTGGTTTGCCACTTTCAGGGAGCAATGTACATGCGCCCCAAGATCCCTCTGTACATCAATGCTCCTGCCATTCATTTTATGCTTTACTCCTGCATTTGACCTCCCAATACGCATCACCTCACACTTGTTCATCTGCCATTTCCCTGTTCAACTTTCCAGCGGATTTATATCCTGCTATATCCTTTATCAACCTTCCTCACTGTCCACAATTCCACTCATTTTCACGTCAACTGCAAAGTTACGAATAAGACCATCTACAATTTAATCCAAATAATTTCTGTACATTACAAACTACAGAGGTTCCAGCACTGGTCAGTGACAATGTGACAGGAGTCAGGTATCTGCACGGACATCAGTGAGAGAAGTGGGCTGTTGCTTCAGCCTGTGGGACAAGAGATCCTCCCTCACAAACATCAAATAATGGAAGGGGTTCAAAAGTGTAGAGAAGATGTCAGATGGAGTTGGGGAGGTGTGGGAGAGTGGGCAGGGGTCCATTACTAAGGTAATAAAGCCATAAACTATTAACTGATAAATCCAGTTGGAATTCAAGGAATGGAAACAATGCTCAGGATTCCTGTGCTTGCACGCCTGTGTGTGTCTGTGTGTGCGTATATGAGGAAGTGTGTGTATGTGTGTGAGGGGGTGTGTTAGAGTGTGTGTCTGTGTGTGTGCGTATGAGAGAGAGGGGTGTATGTCTGTGTTTGTGTGTGTGTGTGTCTGTATTTGTGTGTGTATGTGTGTCAGTGTGTGTATGTATGTATGTGTAAGGTTTGTGAGGGTATGTATGTGTCTTTGTGAGTCTGTGTGTGAGAGAAGGTGTGAGGGCGTATGTGAGAGGGGGTGTGAGGGTGTGTGTGTGTGTGTGTGCGTGTGTGGGGCGGGGGTGGGGGGTCATGTGAGAGTGTTTCTGTGCATGTGAGGGTGTGTGTGTCTGTGTGTGTATATGTGTGTGAGAGTGTGTGTTTGTGTGAGTCTGTGTGTGTGTAAGGTTTATGAGGATATATATACACACAGGGTGGGTACACAAAGCAGTGGGCTCGGATGTGAAACCCTCCACGGTTGGTCAGCTTGCCAATAACAACTGTCACAACACACACATGGATTAGAGAAAGGACAGAGAGAAGCTGCATTTATATAGCCCTTCTTACTGCCCCAGAAAGCCACACCTCCTCACTCCAAACTGGCAATGGTTCTCTACTTATTGGGCAGGCTGTTGAGGCTGGGTGGTTAGGTATATTCAGGGCTGAGATGGACAGGGTTTTATTCAGGACAGGAGTCAAGCAAAAAGGAGAATGTGGAGTTGAGGGTTATCAGGTCAGCTGTGAACTTATCGAAAGCTGGGGGAGACTCAATGGGCTGAATGGCCTACTTCCTCTTTTACATCAGTCTCATGGTACAGAAGCGGGTGGGACAGGGAATGTGTGGGGTTGGGCTGGTGGGGGTGTCGGGTGTGTGTGGGTGGGGGCGCTGAATGTTGCGGTGTGGAAGTTGGGGCTGTGTGTGTGGAGGTGAGGTGGAGTGTGTGTGGGTATATGTGTCGGGGTGAGGTGTGTTTGTGGGGGTGGGG
>NC_057726.1:63122008-63131383 GCF_004010195.1 Chiloscyllium plagiosum | reverse complement strand
CATATGCGTGAGGGTGGGGATGGGAAATAAGTGTGAGGGTGGGGGGATGGCAGGGTGTGTCGATTGGGGGTGGGGATACCTTCTCTCCATTCCCAGGGTGGGGGTGGTCAGAGGTAAGGTTGTGGGGCTGATAGAGGGGAGGGAGTGTAAACTGTTGGCCAGGCCCTGAATGATTTTATTCCATTGACCGTGCAGCTTGTGCTGACCGTAATCCTCCCGCCCTCTGAGACATCCTCCGCCACACTCCCATTCTCCACCGAATGACTAAAGCCAACATTTAGCGAGAACCCAGAAATGCAGGAGGGGCGGTGGGAATTTTAGGGCTACTAGAATCAAAGGGAGGTCACCTCAAAAGCGGTCTGCTAGGCTACACCAAACGCCTCACAACTCGTTCATTCAGCGACCGTGCCCTCAGGCTGCAAAGTGCTGTGCAGGTTTAGGCCCCAATTTAAAAGGACACTGTCGCTGTGACAACGTTCCCTCAGAGACAGAGGGCCAGGAACTGCACAGGGCCTTGCTGTTTGGAGTTAAACCTGATCCCCTCCCCCAACACCCCCACCTCCATTCCATATCTCCATGACCATAAACCACTCAGTGTTCGGAATTCTATGGCCACGACCCCTGCCTCTCAGAACAGTGTTTTCCAATAGGAAGCCATCTGTCATTAATGTTCTGTGGTTACAAGGGCACAATTGAAAACAGGAAGTAAAATGGTCAGCTTATTATCTGACATCCTGCTTCTCCTCACTGCAAATGAGTAACTCAGGGATTTGGTTGATGGGGACGGGTGTGGGGGCTGGGGGTAGGAAGCCAGTGGTGTCCCTCAGTGGGGACAGTGGTGGTCAGGGGTGGGTTTATGTGGATCATTTACAGCTGTGGACCCTTTATCAGTCTCACTCTCAGGCTGCAAGTGAGGTTTAGTTGAGGCTTGAGGCATGGCCCTATCGCTTCACCATCTTCCATTCCAGGGACAGAAGTGGGCAAAAATACATAACCTGCAGGGAATATTGGCAAAGGGGCCTGAGTAAGTATGAACTCTCGGAAGCCTATGATGTCCTCTCAGGTGGACATACGGGAGCCCGCGACGTGACCTGAAGAAGCTCAGTCCATTCAGCCCATCCGTCATTCAATAGGATCATGGCTGATCATCCAACTCAGCCCCCTGTTCCCGCTTTCATCCCATACCACTCTGATCCCTTTAAACGGAAGAACTATGTCTAACTCCTTCTCGAAAATATGCGTGTTTCGGCCTCAACTGCTTTCAGTGGCAGAAAATTCCACAGGCTCCCCGTTCTCTAGGTGAAGAAATCTCTCCTTGTCTCAGGCCTGAATGATGTACCTCGTATCATTGGACCGTGGTCCCTGGTTCTGGACCCCCTGGTTATCAGGAACGTCCTTCCTGCGTTTATTCTGTCCAATCCTGTGAGAAGTTTACAGGTTTCCATAATATCCCTCCCCCCTTCTCATTCTTCGAAACTCGAGCAAATGCAATCCAAACCAATCAGTCTCTCACCGTACATCAGGCTTGCCATGCCAGGAGTCGATGTGATAAACCTTCGTCATACCCTCTCTCCTTAGCCACAACATCCTTCCTCAGATAAGGAGACCAACAATGCATGCAATAAAACATTTGAAAAAAAAGACTTGCATCCATATTTTGCTTTTCACAAGCTCAGGACAAAAACGTTTTGTAGTGTATCCATTCTTGTCATGCCGGGATTTTGCCAATTAGTCCCAGAAAGAGCCAGAACATTCTGTTGTATGAATCGATGTGCACCAAAAGACAGTTCCCCTGACAGTGCAGCATTGCTACAGTACTGCACTGGTGACTCGTCCTCAGTTCCATGCTTCAAATCTCTGGACTGGGATCTCAGGGTCTCCAGTGGTCATATGAGGTGCCTTTCCTTCATTTCTTGCTGATCATAGAATCCCTACGGTGTGGGAGCATGGCCATTTGGCCCATTGAGTCAAGACTGACCCTCCAAAGAGCAGGTACACCCCCCCCACCCGCCCTAACCCTAGATTTCCCACGGCTAATCCTCCCAGCCTACACATCCCTGGACAGCGTGGGTAATTCAGTGTGGCCAATCCACCCTGACCTGCACATCTTTGGACTGTGGGAGGAAACCGGAGCACCCAGAGGAAATCCAGGCAGACATGGGGAGAATGTGCAAACTCCACACAGACTGTTGTCCGGGGCTGGAATCGAACCCGGGTCCCTGGGACTATGAGGCAGCGGTGCTAACCACTGAGTGGTGATACTGGGAGTTTGCTGTACCTCTTGCAGCAGTGATTACAGTATTGCCCACCTTCAGGAGGGAGTTTCACACTGTTTTGCAGGAGAATGGATGACACGATCGGTCCCCTTTCCCATTAGAAGGTAAAACCAATAAAATTTACAAATGACACAAACTCGTTTGACTCACCTTTTGTTTACTCAGTCGTGGGACATGGGCCTCGTTGGCTGGGCCAGCCTTTATTGCCCGTCCCTAATTGTCCTCAAGAAGGTGGTGGAGAGATTGAATATTTGTAGATGTGGTGCCAATCAAGTAGGTTGCTTTGTCCTGGATGGTGTTGAGCTTCTTGCGTGTTGTTGGAGCTGCACCCATCCAGGAAAATGGGGAGTATTCCACCACACTCCTGACTTATGCCTTGTAGATAGTGGACAGGCTTTGGGGAGTCAGGAGGGGAGTTACTCACCACAATATTCCTCCCCTCTAACCTGCTCTTGTAGCCACTGTGAATATGTGGTGTAGTCCAGTTGAGTTTCTGGTCAATGGTCCCCACATTGCCGATGAAGAGTTTATGCTCGAAATGCCGAATCTCCTGCTCCTCGGATGCTGCCTGACCTGCTGTGCTTTTCCAGCACCACACTTTGTGACTCTGATCTCCAGCATCTGCAGTCCTCGCTTTCTCCTCCTCAGCGGTAACCCCCAGGATGTTGATCGTGGAGGATTCAGTGATGGTAACACCATTGAATGACTTAATGTCACTTGCATTTGACAGTGAATAGTGCAGTAAAATGCAGCGAAAAGCTTCAACAGTCTCCACAATCCGGTGCCATTTCGGATAGTTTAAGAACAAAAGGTTATAACAGGGAGAGAGAGTCCTGAACCGGCTCACCAATGACAGCTGTGGCACCACCCTCCGCCACCGCCTGTGCCAACAACGTGGGAGTTGCCACTCTTCAGGCACCACCCCTTTGCTGCTGGGTCCACCTCACTGCCAATGTCAGGTCCCGTACTGAGCCAGGGTATGCCCCCCACCCCCTCCGCCTCAGTTGCGGGCCTACAGCAATGCCGCATCCGCCGAGCCAACACCGAAAGGCCTGCAACGGCTGCTCTCCTCCGAGCTGTCCACCGCCAATGCCACCTCCAACCACTGGGAGGCAACAACCAGTCCGAGCATGGCCCCCTCCCGCTGCTGTGCCATCGCCCCGATTAACCTGCCACAAAAGGCTTTAAAGAAAAGAAAATCAAATGAGAAAGCAAAACCAAGAAAGGAAAATGAGCAGATGTGTCAAAAGAAAAAATAAAGCAGGCGGGAGTCCCAGGCTCAAGAGTCAGCACGCGGCCCTGCTACTCCACCGCCATCTTGAATACCAAGGGGCAGTGGTTAGATTGTCTCTAACTGGTGATGGTCTCAGCCTGGCATTTGTGTGGAGCAAATATTCTTTGCCACTTATCAGCCCAAGCCTAGGTATCGCCCAGGTCTTGTTGCATCTGAATGCCGACTGCTTCAGTAGCTGAGGAGTCGCAAATGGTGCTGAGTGAACATCCCCACTTCTGACCTTACAATGGAGGGAAGGTCACTGATGAAGCAACTGAAGGTGGGTGGCCCACGTTTAAGTGGATGGCCAGTATAACTAGTAGGCTCTCTTCCAAATGTACCTCTTTCTATTTTCTGGGCTGGTGAAACTGCTGTGAGAGGGCAGTGTGAGGGTGGGGACTTGTCCGGAGGAGTGGATGAACGGGGATGATGGGACGTCGATATTTATCAGGTCCCACCACATCTCCACATTTGCTGGGTTTGTTTTCGGAACGGGCGCAAGTAAAGTTCAAAGCCAGTAAAGGATCGCCAAATCAGAGAGATGTAGCACAGTCCACTCCCTGGCCCAATGAAGACTCCTCTCCCTCCCCTGCCCTTAAACACCCATTTCCCATGTCAACACCTTCCATTTCATCTCGGCTTCTCATAAGCAGCAGCAATCTGTGTTCACCTTTTACTCAAGATGAACACATATTCCTCTGCGGGGGTTGGGGTGGGGTGCCATCTGGAGACCCAAAAAGAGACATTAACCCTATACCATCAGGGGGGTCTGGAGCCTTCTCTTATATCCCACTCCGGGTGAGTCATGTTACTGAGCCAGATTTTAGTTGTTGGGGGAGGAGGGAGTGGGGTGGGGGGTGAGCTGAGGGAACGTTCACCCTCTGTCAGCTCCCGCCAACAGCTGCAGACTGTCACGCCAAATGCCCAGTTGATGGTGACCCATAGAGGCCAAGAAATGGACACAGCCTCCCCAGACTGAAGCTGGCCGTCAGATTCAGCTAAAACTGTCAGCTGTCCCACGTTTGTTTGAGGTAAACATCTTTCAGGGTCACCCCTTTGTGATTGCTGCTGCCCCGTTGGGCTGAGGTGGGTGCGATGCCTCCATTGGTTGAACGGCCACAATTCCTCAAATGGCACGGGGGCGCCACGGAGGAATCGTGGGGCCTGGTGTTGGGAATCCAGCGCCATTGGTGACAAACAGGAGGCTGGAAGAACACAGCCAGCCAGGCAGCACCAGGAGGTGGAGAAGTCGATGTTTCAAGTATCAACCCTTCTTCAGGACTAGCCCCACATCCAGTCCTGAAGAAAGGTCATATCTGAAATGTTGATTCCTCCTGCTCCTGATGCTGCCTGGCTTGCTGTGTTCTTCCAGCATCCTATTTGTCTACCTTGGATTCCAGCATCTGCAGTTTTTGTTTCCTCTCAGAGCCATTGGTGGGTGGGGGGTGACAGCACAGTAGAGGGGGTCAATGTTGAGAAAGGAGGATCATGGAGGGACATTGGGGTATCCATTTCCCTAGATGGGAGCACATTGATGGCTGGTTATGCACTTCCTGCAACCATTTTATGGACCACTAATAGTCCAGTGGATCAATGAGAGGGTGGATGTTGAGATAAGTGCTCCTCCATGAAACACGTTGTTAAGAAACATTTGCTATTGTCTCTGGAATCCTCTGTGGGAGCTCTCCCACGTTCAAACAGTGGAAGGAATTTATTTCCTAAAAGGAGTGTCCCTTTAATTTATTTCTGCCGCGACCGTTTCAAATTACAGCCTGAGAAAATAAAATAATCCATTGTGGAAAAGACTTTTCAATCTGCACCAGCCATATCGAATGACCTTGCTTTCTGTTATCCGAACGCACGCTTGGAGTTTTCGAAAAAGGAAGCACGTCTGCAGGTTCGTTTCTCGTCTGCTGAACCACTTGTCTCAAACGTTGAAGTCAAAGGTCGCCCCCAAATATTTAACCTTGCCTACTGGGCCTTCCAACCCGTTGCCAAGGTAGCAGAGCATTCAGGGTGCAGGAAAGGGGCACCGATCAAAGCGTTTGGAATGTTTCCATGCTTTGTTTGGCCAACACAGAGCTTATCTCTGATCAGGGCGGCAGGTCGTTTGTTGCGCAGGTATACCTGGAGTTTACCTGATTATCAACTCTATTATTACCTCTGGAATGATGTGATTTTCCTTCACTTTCTTTTCCATAAAGGACACTGTCTTGCTTTTAAATAATACCTGGTGCCTTTCCTTACAATTAGTGATTCTCACCACCGGTGATACATAATGGTTCTCCCTAAATCTGCCAATTGCTGAAAGCGCACGTTTTTCCTTTTCCGATGAGTGGGGATGACGAAGATCTGCCTGGATATGCTTTGGCATGTTTGTTTACCGTTGAGTGACGGGCATTCCCAGTGGTGAGCTCCCCACGTGGGAAGGGGGCTCCTCCCACCTTCCACTGGGGTCCTGGCATGGAGGGTATTGCACACGGTGATCCCTTACAACTGCAGATTATGGCTGTATACGGCCTATCCCGCGGCCTGTGAAGTCCGCGCACCCGTGTATGTATGTATCAGTTGTGGGCACTTGCACACCCTTTTTAAGTTATTTGCAAAAGTCTTGTGTTGCATTTCTGGTGGCACTTCAGCCCTACGCTCCCGATCGCTGGGCACCCGGCGCGGGGTGGGGTATGGACAGATCGGAGGATCTCCTCGTGGGTCTGCTCCTGGGCCTGGCAGCGGGCTGAGGAGGAGGGGGTCATCTCCGTCAACTGCCTGCCCCTCTTCCCTGGTTACGTTCAAGCCTATGTGTCCTCAGAGAGGGAGCACGCAGTGTCCATCGATGCCTTTAGAGTCAGGTGGGCACTACGAGGGATACTGTGCTTTATTTCTCCCTCCAACTCCATTTTGATTTAGCCCTCTCTCCCTACACCCCCCCTCCCCCTCATATCTGATGGTATGCCATAATCGGCTTGACATTTCATTATTGAATTGGCTACACTGACGATTTACTGGTGGCGGTTAATAGCGAAAAACAAACAAAAAGTCTTAGTGATTTGGTGATGGGGTTAGAAAGAAACACATTCGGTTGCGTGTGAGAGCACTTCTGGCTGTTAAAAAAGTGACAAAAGTGGCTTTACGTCTGACCAATGAAATAAAAAGCAACACCATTTTGGCGGGAAATTTTTTTTATGCCCTAATGTTTTCTTATTTTAAAGGTAAATGTAAATTGTTGTGTTCCAGATGCAATTCGATTGGTCAAACAGCTTGACTTTAAGCAAAACACAATTTACTCAAACACTATAGTTAAAATCCAACAAAAGAAAGAACTTAGAATAACTTGACTATGTTGGGAAACTTTAACAGAATAATAGATACAGTAACTAGTACTAATTAACTGTTCCAATGTAGTAACACCCCCTAAACACATGCTAGGCAAAAGGCAAATTCAGAAAGCAGATATTGTCTCACATGCAATCCACCAGCCCAGGAATAGAACCCCCAGCTTTTGCCTGTAATCGAGACAGGGAAAAACAATGTCCACTTTTTCAAGATCCCAAATGGCTGAAAACTAAAATCCCATGGTTCTGTGGGTGGGAGCTTGACCACACCCATTCAGGCTGCTTCTATTATTCCAGCTTTTAGAATAAGAAAGCACCCTAGGCTTCTCGTTTATCTTCACCTAGACTGCTCAGGACCTGTTCCCCAACCTCTCTCCCTAAAAGAATCCAGGAAAAAATACATCGCTTGAAGCCACAGCATTGTCACATGCTGCACTTTGATGTGGTTCATTCCAGATTGCAATGTGCTGTGAATTCCGAATTCTCCTAACCTTCAAAAACTCACTGGGAAGATAGTTCCACAACACCATCGTTCTAGCTATTCAAAATATGGGTGCTGTTATAGACCAGATACCTCAAAATATATCAAGGAGATAGCCTGGACCCTAACTTTTATCTTATTTAAAGGCAAGTGTAAGCACATGGGTTTCACATGTGATTTGATTGGTCAAGCTACAAGGCTTTAAGGAAAACACACCTTATTCCTGCACCACAGTTAAAATTAAACAAAAAAGAAGAATTGGCATAACTTTAACTCGATTGAAAGACTTAATAAAATAATATATGATCTCATTATCAATCATCAACTATTCCAAAATAGCAGTATCCCATAAACACACCCTTGGCAAAGGCAAATTCAGCAGAACAGCTTTTCCTCGCTTGCGATCTCCAGTCCTGGAGAAAGGAACAATCTAGCAGCGGAGAGAAAATTCAAGTTTTTTTTTCACTGAAGCAGAGAGAGGGAGCTGTACCTAGCGGCTTCAGAACTCCAACTCCAACTGAAGGCAAAACTAAGCCCTCGCTCTTTGTGAGCCTGACTCGGCCCCAACATCCTGCTTTTCTCTCATTTATATATAAAAAAAACACTCTGGGATCTCAAAGCTATTTGTATGCTGCTTCTGCATCATGGTGGCTAACACCTCTGTAGTTAATATTGTTACTTAATCACAGGGTGTGTGAATAGGAGGCAATTGGATTGAAACGTTTAAACATCTCAGGAGGCCGATGGGGTGAGTGCAGAAAGGATGTTGGAGAAACTAAAACTAGGGGACCCAGATAAAAGCAAGGGGTCTCTCATTGAGGATGTAGGTGGAGACAAATCATTTCCCTCAGAGGATAATCAGTCTACAGAGTTGGACTTTGGACATTGGCTGGCTGAATACCTTTAGGACAGAAGTAGAAAGACTCCGGACTGACAAGGGAATGAGCTAGTATCGGGAGGTGGGCAGGAAAGTCGTGTTGAGGCCATGATCAGATTGGCCATGACCTTGTCCAGTAGCAGAACAGGTCAGAGATCAGACAATATTGTTCCCATGTGTTCGGATCACACAGCCATATTTTATCGCATGCACCTATCAGCAGAGTTCACTGGTTTTCAATGAGGAGTGGCGATTCTTGTTTCAGCTTGCTCATGGATTTCAACTTGCGTTTATTGCCCGGGGGCAGTTAGGAGTTAGCCACATTGCTGTGGGTCAGACCGGGTAAGGAAGGCTGGTCTCTTTCCTTAAAGGACATAAGTGAACTGGTTGTGTTTTTACAAACAATAACAGCAATCATGGTCATCATTAGACTGGCTCTTTGTCCAGATTTATGTTTCTTTAATTTTGAACTCAAATTTCACCATCTGCCATATTGGGATTGGAAACAATGTCCTTAGAACCTTAGCCTGAGGCAGTGGATTTTTGGTCTGGGTGACATTACTGCTACAACACAACCCTTTCCGAAGTCTCATTTTTTTCCCATCCCTTTTACCCATTGGGGGTAACCAGCAACTGGAACCCTCCCCCATCTGCGTGTTAATTAGTTCACTAGTCTGTTTCAGCCATTGACAAGCTAGGGCTTCCCATCAGCCAGTGGGCTACCTTGCATCTCCTGAGAGGTTCTGGGGAAATCTCTGAAGAGTTTCCACTGTCCAGTTAGCGGTCTCCTGCCGTGACTGAGCTCAGAGTGGGGCAGTCCCTTCGGGAGTCCAGTGTCAGGCGTACAGACCACATGCCTCACCCAGCAGAGTTGGTTTGGTGTGATTAGTAGTGAGAGAGGACATTGCTGTTGGAACATACCTCTTGCCACTGGGTCTGGATGATTTGTGATGATACCACTGGTGCTATGTCTCCCTTACTCACTCACTCACACAAGCACACATAAACACACACACACTCACTCACACACGCACACACACTCATACACGCACAAACACACTCTCTCACACTCACTCACTCACACCCACACGCACACAGACACTCACACACACACATACACGCACATACACGCACAC
>NC_057726.1:63115303-63121204 GCF_004010195.1 Chiloscyllium plagiosum | reverse complement strand
ACACACTCTCACCCACACCCAGACACACAGACACACTCTCACCCAGACACAGACACACTCACAACCACACACACAAACACTCTCTCACCCAGACACACAGACACACTCTCACCCACACACAGACACACTCTCACCCAGACACAGACACACTCACAACCACACACACAAACACTCTCTCACCCAGACACACAGACACACTCTCACCCACACACAGACACACTCTCACCCAGACACAGACACACTCACAACCACACACACAAACACTCTCTCACCCAGACACACAGACACACTCTCACCCACACACAGACACACTCTCACCCAGACACAGACACACTCACAACCACACACACAAACACTCTCTCACCCAGACACACAGACACACTCTCACCCACACACAGACACACTCTCACCCAGACACACCCACACACACACACACACACACATACACACACACACCCACACAGACCGACACAGGGACACCCACACTCACTCGCCCACACAATCTTGGATCCAGGCTGCCATTATTCCCCTCAGCCCCATGGGTATGCAGCTTCTTATAAAGGCCCCTCTAGTGCCATTCTCTAGTAAATAACTTCCAAAATGTATTGAAACAAGGTTCATTGGATATGGGAAGCACTGTGTGAGGGAGGAGAGACGGGAAAGAGAGACAGGAAAGTGTCGTGTCCAATTGCTTGACTTCCAGTCTCCAGTATGAGGATCCATTGTTACCACAGGGGCAATGGGGTAACTCTCACTTCAGAGCAGGATACCATGGCTGGACCGACCTGTGCCACGCTGAGGGAGTCCTGCACTGCCGATGGCATTGGCTACGGCATTTTGTTTTAGAAAAGAAAATGACATTTTGGAAGAATGGTAGGAACAAAATTTGTGCTGGTGCCCAGCTCAGTATTTACCCCCTCACCCAGGGTCATTAAAAGGAGCAGCGTATCTGGGTGTTGCTGTTCATTGGGATCTTGCTGTGCATAAATTGCCTGCACTGTTTTCCACCCTGGCAAGTACCCCATTGGCTGTTGGGCATGTGAGGAAGTATTGCATTCTCAAAAGGTGCCTCAGAAATACAAATACATTTTCTTCTTATCTCCCAATTACACCTACACCGTCTCTTCTATCCACTCCAAGCTCCACCTCCACCAGCATGCCTGAATCGTCACTGGGTTAAAATCTCATTCCAGTTGGAACTCAAGCCTTCCTGGGATTGGTATAGCGCCTGTGGAGCTCCTTCCCTCCGCCAGCCTGCATCCTTCACTGGACGTTTTCAAAAACAGACCCTGCTGTCACCTCAAGCCACCCATCTTTGGGCGTCTCCTACTCTCTGTTTGACACCCTGCACCCAAAGGTGGCGGGTTTCAGTTTGACTCAACATTGATGCGGTGGAGGAAGAGCTTGCCCCATCACTCCATACCCACCGGCAACCTCCAATGCTTGTTTCATATTTCTGGTAAATCCAAGGTCGGCGGCCATTTTCTACTCGACATATCGTAGAAACATAGAAAATAGGAGTGGGAGTAAGCCATTTGGCCCTTGGAGCTCATTTGGTCATTCAATCATGGCTGACCATCCAACCTGGCATCCTTGCCAAACTTACCCTTTGATCCTAAGAACTATATCTAACTCCTTCTTGAAAACATTCAATGTTTTGGCCTCAGTCGCTTTCTGAAGCAGAAAATTCCACAGACTCCCCACTCACTGACTGAAGACATCTCTCTCCATCTCAGTCCCAAAAGGCCTATCCTGTCTCCTTCGACCACGATCCCTGGTTCTTGTACTCCCTGGTCACTGCGAACATCCTTCCTGTGTTTACCCTGTCTAATCTCATTAGGAAGTTATAGGTTCCCCTAAGATCCTTCCCTCATTCTTCTAAGCCCCAGCGAATATAATCCTAACCCATCGAGTCTCTCTTCATATGCCAGCCCTGCTATCTCAGGGATCAGTCTGGTAAACCTTTGTTGCCCTCCCTCCATAGCCAGAACGTCCTTCCTCAGATAAAGTGACCACAACTACACACAAGACACCAGGGCTGGTCTCTCCAAGACCCTGCACCATTATACCAAGGCTCTTTGCTCCTGTGCTTGAATCCTCTCACTATGAAGGCCAACACACCATTTCCTTTCTTCACCACCTGCTGCACCTGAAACCTTACTTGCAGGGACTGGCGTATGATGGCCCTCATGTCTTACTGCGCTTCCCACTTGCCCGAGCGATCACCATTCAGATAGGAATCTGCCTTCCTGCTTTTGCTACCATAGTGGATAACCTCACATTTATCCACATCATATTTCATCAGCCGTTCACCGTCAGTGAAGAGGGTTCAAGTAGGAATTAAGCCCACTATCCCTAACCCTTTCACTTGGGTTTCTTAGTCTGACTTCTCACCTCTCCCGGGCGGAGGGCTGGGATTTTGCAGGGACAGGAAACTATGTACAGGTGGGGGGGGGAAACGGGCTGTCACCACTCTTCAGTGGAGACACTTGTCTTTGAGTGCAAAAGGCTAGAGTGTAGCAGCTCTGTCTGTCTGGCCTAGATTCAGTTCTAACTCTGCTGTGGCCACAACCGATGTTGTACCCAACGGCAAGATCAGTACTCGAGATACCGTGGGACACAACTCTCTCAATCGCTTGGAGGTGAACCCATGAGGTAAAAACAATGACTGCAGATGCTGGAAACCAGAGTTTAGATTAGAGTGGGAGGATCGCTTCCATATCCCACTCCAGCTTCGGCCTGAGAGTCCGTGTGCTACATTCCTCTTCCTGTCCAACAGGCCCAGTCCCGAGTTTGACCCTCTTTGCTCTGCCTCCCTACTGATCCCACCAAAGCTAATTCCACTATTTCTCACCCTTAGGTCCTCTCTCAAACGTGGCAGGACTGTCACCATGGCCACTGCATCTTCAGTTGCGTAGTATTCTATCCTGATGCCAGTGTTCCTTCCCACTGCAGAAAACTGGATTTTGAAACAAACTCTTCTGCGCAAATGTCCACGCCTCGCCAAACTTCATGCTGTCCAGACTTCGAAGGGCAAGGGCAGAAGACACATCGGAATATCGTTATCTACAAGTACCCCTCCAAACCATCCACCATCCTGGAAATCTTGGAATCGCATTGCTGTTCCTTCAGCGCCGCTGGGTCAACATCACGGACATTCCTTCCTAACTACATCGTGATCTAACTGGACTGCATGGTGGCGCCAGTGGTTCGATTCCAGCCTGGGACAGCTGTCTGTGTGGAGTTTGCGCATTTTCCCTGTCTCTGTGTTGGTTTCCTCCCACAATCCAAAGGTGTGCAGGTTAGGGTGGATTGGCCATGCTAAATTGCCAATAGCGTTCAGGGATGTGTAGGTTAGGTGCATTAGTCAGGGGTAAATGTAAAGTGGGGGGATGGGGATGGATCTGGGTGGGACACTCTTTGGAGGGTCAGTGTAGACTTGTTGGGCCAAATGGCCTGTCTCGACACTGTAGGGATTTTCTGAAGTAGGCAGCTCAGTACCACCTTCTTCCAGGGCAATTAGGGACGGATAATAATTTGGGGTGGGGAGGTTGGTGAATTTGGTCGAAACTGAAAATTTCAGAAAGACGATAGATTAGTGCTAGCAATTCATGTCAGGCTATAGCAGAGTTAAACTGTAAGCAGGAAGGAAGTGCAGAATGATGTAAGCTCACTGTTAGCCAAGTGTGTAATGTGCAGCAGAGTCCTCTGGTGGTCAGGGATGGGATACTCTCAATGGCTTGCTGTGCCTGGACAGAGAGAGGACTGACTCCATCAGGTGGTACATTTTAACCTGTGATCAATAACTCCAGGACTGCCCCAGGGACTAAGGGCTGAGGTCCATACCACTACTGCCCAGCGACGCAGGAGAACTCTCATAGTGACAATGAGAAAAGAGTTTTTAAGAAACATTCTTTACCCCTTATCTGCCCTAACATGACTGAGGACAAATGTCTGTTGAACAGCCATTTTGGTAAGGAGGAGTCCATTCTATTTTGAGTTGGTATGAGATGTGAGCGGGTGAGGGCGGGGTGGTTGCTGGCATATTGCCAACAATTGCAAATTGGACTTCAAACTAAAGAATTGAACTATTATTAATACCCACACGTCACAGAGATACAAGTTGAGAGACAAGTATGGAACATTTACAGACGGGAACTACTCTGCGCGATAAAAGACTGCGATTGAGCATCATTGAGAAACTATGAGAAAGAGAATTGGAAGAATTCAAGCCAACAGTCTGATAGGAATGCAGGGAAACAGTGAGGAAGAGTGAACATGTTTGACCCTTAGGAATTAAGCGACGTATTGGGAGGACAACATCGGATCACAGCGGGGGGGGGGGGGCATCGCCATTGTGCCATCAACTCCAACATTTCAGTTGAATTGTGGTCTCAAAGTTGAATTGGATCGAGACAGATCAAAGTTGTTCAGATTTCGCTGTCTGTTTGGCAGGTACTTGTGAAGCAATGTTGCCTATGGGATTAGATATATACCCTCACATATATCACATAGGCCCAACAGCAAGTTCAAGTTGGAGGAAGCTAGTGAGAGAGGGGACCACAACATTAATGATATACCAGATATTCACAGGAGTGTTAACACACAACAGTTGACGCTGAACGACAACAGGAGATTTTAAGGAGGGCTGATTAGAGAGCTAGGCTTCAAGGAGTGAGATTTGTGAACTCATGGTGGACAAATGAAATTGATGACAGTAACCTAGCAACCAAAGGATTGTCACAGCATCCTGACACAGTCAACACTTCAGACAAGGTCTTGTGGTTTTCTCCAAACTTGTTTTCTTATTCATTTACGGGGTGTGTGCATCCCAGGATTAATTGCCCATTAACAGCATTAATTGCCCATCCCTGATGTTATAGATTTGACCAAACCCCCTCCAAATATATTCAGTAAATAACCTGGACTCTAACTTATTTATTTTAAAGGCAAGTGCCAGATGTTGCACTCCAGATGCAACTCGATTGATGAACCTAGCAGATTTGAAGCACTCCATTCACACAATCTCATTAAAATACGACAAAAGGAAGAAGATTTTGGAATAACAACTCTATTGGAAAACTTAACAGAATATTGGATTATGTAACAACTAAACAGTAACTGTTCCAAAATAGTAATATCCAATAAACATGCCCTTGGCAAAAGGCCAGTAAAATAGATTGGCTCACAGGCAATTCTGTAGTCCAGGAGGAAAACATCAAGAGAAAACTCAGGGACAGAGCAGCAGGGAGAGATGTACTGCAGCTTCCAAGCCCAGCTTCAAGACCCCAGCTATTCCTGCAGAGAAGTTAAAACTAAATATCGTGGTTCTGGGGGAGCTTGACCCCACTCATCCAGGCTGCTTCTATTGTTCTAACTTGTTAAAAAAAACAAGGACTCTCTTTATTGGTTTTGGAGCAGACCATTCATTGCCTCTATCTCAGCCTCTCTTCATAAGAAAAACCAGGACAGAATGATTCCGCGCTGTACATAGTCTAAAAAAAAACTTATCTGGGCCTCTGGATTAATAGGATAAGAATAATACCACAAAGCCATTGCCGCCACCACTGATATGTGTCAGAGCTATCCTTCGGATTAAGGAATGGGAAACATTTGGGAGGTCCTTGCGACTAACCCCACCAGTCAAACTCTACTCTCATTGTCTCAGCATGCTCCTGCCCCACTGAACTCATCTCTACCTACCTCGCCACTGTCCTATCCCCCCTAGTCCAGGAACTCCCCACATACGTTCGAGACACCACCCACGCCCTCCACCTCCTCCAAGACTCCCGTTTCCCCGGCCCCCAACGCCTCATCTTCACCATGGATATCCAATCCCTCTACACCACCATCCGCCATGACCAGGGCCTCCAAGCCCTCAGTTTTTTCCTCTCCAGACGT
>NC_057726.1:63103240-63114203 GCF_004010195.1 Chiloscyllium plagiosum | reverse complement strand
TCTCCTTTTCCACCTATCCACTCCACCCTCCTCCCTGACCTATCACCTTCATCCCCTCCCCCACTCACCTATTGTACTCTATGCTACTCTCTCCCCACCCCCACCCTCCCCTAGCTTATCTCTCCACGCTTCAGGCTCACCGCCTTTATTCCTGATGAAGGGCTTTTGCCCGAAGCGTCGATTTTGCTGCTCCTCGGATGCTGCCTGAACTGCTGTCCTCTTCCAGCACCACTGATCCAAAATCTAGGTTTTGAATGCCATGTGTGCCCTTGTGCGGGCACCTTCCTTTGCCGGGGGGTGGGGGTGTGTCAGTAATATACCCTGGTACATATGTTGAGAGGCGCAAACGATATTGCACACTGCTGAGTGGGAGTGCCCCTCTGCAGACCCAGGAGTGAATGTATCACCTCAGACTCAGCGTGGGAGAAGGCTGTGTGCTGGGGTCTTACCTGGATAATCTGAGCAGAAACCATGATGGAAGCTCTGCAGTGGCTGATGACGGACAGCGCAGTGTGGAAATGGGACGGTGTGAACATCTCCGGCAGGATTCGAGCTGAGGCTTCCAACTCAGTATCGGGCAGGGCACGACATCGCAATTAAACATCGACCTCCTGGCTTAGAGGCAGGGATGGAGCCCTTCGTCACTGGGGCTTGGTGTTTGCCCTGATGATAGCCAGCTCTTCACAGAGGGCCGAGGGGAAAGGAGTGGGGAAATCGTCAGGGGGAAAGTGATAATGCAAACACTCTCACTTCATCCTGGCCCTTGAGAACAATTCTTGTCTACTCTTGGTTTTTTTCCTCTCTTTGGTGTCAAGCCATACCACCTGGATTCTCTCTCTCTGTCACCCCCGACAGAGTCAGCTTCGCACAAGAGTTCTCACGCCTCGTCGTAACCACTTCCCTGGAACCTGCTTCTAGCCTCCATTCCTGGAAATGTGTGTGAGACCCACAGACCCTGCATTGTTTTCTCTCTCTCTCTCTCTCTCTCTCTCTGTCAGTTGGTGAGAGAAAGGTTGGCTGCTCAGTTTCACAGAATTATCGCAATGTCAAAGCTGTCCAGCCCTCGGGTCTGCACGCCCTCTATTCTCTAACGCCAATCTCCTGCCTTCCCCCCCCCCCTCTTTTCATCATTACTGTCTAACTAATGATCTGATGGCCCTCTTGAATGCCCCAGCTGAACCTGCCTCCACCTCATTTCCCCAACAGTGTATTCCAGAACCTATTCCTACTCTGTGCAGACACAGAGCAAATGGAACAAAATAGGTCCTGTGACATTTAGCTGCAAAAATTCAGTGGTGTACAAGGGAGCTAATTCTGTTAAAGAAATGAGATAGTGTTGGCAAATAGAATTAAGGAGAATCCAAAGGGTTTTTACAAATACATTAAGGACAAAAGGGGAACTAGGGAGAGAATAGGGCTCCTCAAAGATCAGCAAGGCGGCCATTGTGTGGAGCCGCAGAAAATGGGGGAGATACTAAAATGAGTATTTTGCATCAGTATTTACTGTGGAAAAGAATATGGAAGTTATAGAATGTGGGGAAATAGATGGTGACATCTTGAAAAATGTCCATATTACAGAGAAGGAAGTGCTGGATGTCTTGAAATGCATAAAAGTGCATAAATCCCCAGGACCTGATCAGGTGTACCCTAGAACTCTGTGGGAAGCTCGAGATCTGATTGCTGGGTCTCTTGCTGAGATATTTGTATCATCGATAGTCACAGGTGAGGTGCCGAAAGACTGGAGGTTGGCAAATGTGGTGCCACTGTTTAAGAAGGGTGGTAAGGACAAGCCAGGGAACTATAGACTGGTGAGCCTGACCTCGGTGGTGGGCAAGTTGTTGGAGGGAATCCTGAGGGACAGGATGTACATGTATTTGGAAAGGCAAGGACTGATTAGAGATAGTCAACATGGCTTTGTTCGTGGGAAATCATGTCTCACAAACTTGATTGAGTTTTTTGAAGAAGTAACAAAGAAGATTGATGAGGGCAGAGCAGTAGATGTGATCTATATGGACTTCAGTAAGGCGTTCGACAAGGTTCCCCATGGGAGACTGATTAGCAAGGTTAGATCTCACAGAATACAGGGAGAACTAGCCATTTGGATACAGAACTGGCTCAAAGGTAGAAGATAGAGGATGGTGGTGGAGGGCTGTTATTCAGACTGGAGGCCTGTGACCAGTGGAGTGCCACAAGGATCAGTGCTCGGCCCTCTACTTTTCATCATTTATATAAATGATTTGGATGCGAGTATAAGAGGTACAGTTAGTAAGTTTGCAGATGACACCAAAATTGGAGGTGTAGTGGACAGCGAAGAAGGTTACCTCAGATTACAACAGGATCTGGACCAGATGGGCCAATGGGCTGAGAAGTGGCAGATGGAGTTTAATTCAGATAAATGTGAGATGCTGCATTTTGGGAAAGCAAATCTTTGCAGGACTTATACACTTAATGGCAAGGTCCTAGGGAGTGTTGCTAAACAAAGAGACCTTGGAGTGCAGGTTCATAGCTCCTTGAAAGTGGAGTTACAGGTAGATAGGATAGTGAAGAAGGCGGCGATTGGTATGCTTTCCTTTATTGGTCAGAGTATTGAGTACAGGAGTTGGGAGGTCATGTTGCAGCTCTACAGGACATTGGTTAGGGCACTGTTGGAATATTGCGTGAATTCTGGTCTCCTTCCCATTGGAAAGATGTTGTGAAACTTGAAAGAGTTCAGAAAAGATTTACAAGGATGTTGCCAGGGTTGGAGGCTTTGAGCGATAGGGAGAGGCTGAACAGGCTGGGGCTGTTTTCCCTGGAGTGTCGGAGGCTGAGGGGTGTCTTTATAGAGGTTTATAAAATCATGAGGGGCATGGATAGGGTAAATAGACAAAGTCTCTTTCCTGGGGTGGGGGTGTCCAGAACTAGAGGGCATAAGTTTAGGGTGAGAGGGGAAAGATATAAAAGGGACCTAAGGGGCAACGTTTTCACGCAGAGGGTGGTGCGTGAATGGAATGAGCTGCCAGGGGAAGTGGTGGAGGCTGGTACAATTGCAACATTTAAGAGGCATCTGGATGGGTATATGAATAGGAAGGATTTGGAGGGATATGGGCCGGGTGCTGGCAGGTGGGACTAGGGTTGGGTTGGAATATCTGGCCGGCATGGACAGGTTGGACTGAAAGATCTGTTTCCATGCTGTACGTCTCTAGGACTCTATGACTCTAAACGTCAACTTGTTATTGTAGGCTGTGAGACAATTCTGAGGAGAAACAGCTTTTCAAGCCCCTGCAGGTGCACGGCAGCTTGACAAGGTGAAGCTTCTGCTGAAGACCCAGAATTGTTCTGTAGAAGGTGTCTAGTAGTTAATGAGGGAGAGGGCTACAACTGAGATCCTGGGAGAGAGCTGCAGACAGGAGATCCCCATGAGATAGGTTTCCAAAGAGTAATTTCAGTAATGCTCTCTTTCCAGCTGGTCAGAGACTCGGAGACAGTGCAGGCAATCCCAGAGCTCCAGATACACTCACTACCTCACAGGCTTCAGCTAAACCTCCAAAATCCTTGATTTGATGTAATTTATTATTGTCACATGTGCCGAGGTACATGAAAAGTATTGTTTTGTGTGTTAGACATTACATAAGTACATCAGAACGCAGAGTATAGTGTTACACCTACAGAGGAGGTACAGGGAAAGATCAACTCTAATGTATGAGAGGTCTATATTTGAGGGAAAATAAAATCCTCCTTAGCCAGATTCTCCCGGAAGAGGAAGCGTTACCCAGCCAAGACTCCTTGATCAATTCACCCGTGATACTTCTAAACTCCGGTGGATATAATCTGTCCAACCTTTCCTCAGGAAGCAACCTGTACATTCTTGGTATTGGTCTGGTAAATCTTTCTTGAACTGCTGCCAGCACCTTTCCATCCCTCCTTCAATAAGTGAGCAGTTTTACTGATATTGTCTTACCCTTTCTAAGTGATTTCTCTGCTTTTCGATTCAATTCCCTTTTCAATAAGCGAAAGCATTGATTAGCTTTGCTGTACCTGCAAACTAACCCTTTACAATTCATGCACAAGGACAGCCAGATCCCTCTGCTACTCTGAGGCACTGAAATCTTCGGTCTGCTCCTTTTTAAATAAATTCTTCCTGTCTGATTTATCCCCCTCAGCGGGGCACCATCCCTGGAGGCGTGGCATTCAACATTTGGCTTCCCTAGCCCTTTGGTATTTGGCTCTTCACAGACTGCTCCCCATTCCCTGCATCCTGAAGATTTGACAGGTTACTTCTGGACCACCTAGCAATGTGCCAAGTACAAGGAACCCCTTTCAGGGGAAGAGGCTGGCAGAGTAGGATTTCAACTCAGTGAGTCCTCACACTGGGAATGACACTTCTACTGAGGTCTTCCTAGCCAGCACTAAAACACATTGTAGTTCATCCCACTCAAGCAACCACTTTGTAGCCTCCTTATGTTCTCTTCCAAACTTGATTTCCTTTCTATCTTCATGTGATTTAGCTACCAGGCCTTTGGACACTTCATCCACGTGTGTGACATAACACCCGTAGCACCTCACCAACTAGAGAATGGCCCATTTATTCCTGTTTGGACCGGGACTTTCAAACCCGCAAGCCTGCTCCACGTTTTATTTGACAATTTGCTCACCTTGGCTCCAATCCCCGGCACACGCACAAAAGAAACCACAGCCGACTAATTTATAATAAGAGAACCCAATGTGGACGTGGCTGGAAACAGGTAAATGTCGGATTCTAACAGAAAGTTTAATTTAGATAAATGTGAGGTGTTGCATTTTGGAAAGGCAAATCAGGGCAGGATTTATACAGTTAATGCAAGATCCTGGGGAGTGCTGCTGAACAAAGAGACCTTGGAGTACAGGTTCATAGTTCCTTGAAAGTGGTGTCATAGGTAGATAGGATCGTGAAGAAGGCATTTGGAACAGCTTACCTTCATTGGTCAGTTTGCATTCGCTCATAAATAATGAAGCCCACCTGAGAACACGACTTTCTCCACAGACCCGACTGGTTCCTTCGTTATCCTCACCTCCCCCCCCCCCCCCCCACCCCCCACCCCGGTTAAAGCGAGTCCTCTTGCTTGGACAGGGCTGTGTGAAAGAGTTTGTCTAACCCACCAGGTTCCACAGCAAGGGCAGGGAAAGCCAGATACTTCACACAAAACTTTCGGGCCAAAGTACAAAATGAAGTGAAGCCCCGGCCCTTCCGACCACCAGCACACCTGCAGCAACCGTACGTTACTGTAAAGCCACACGAAGGTATAAAGCGATGTGCGAATAATGTGAGGCTGATGTGTGAGGTAACACGCAGTGAGTAATCAGGGTCTGGAATGCGACCTCTGACCTTGTCCATCCCAGTGCCATCTCCACATTGTGGAAACCTGGTGCAGGTGGATTCAAATGAGACTCCTGGAGGTGCAGCTGGTGGTTAGTTGGATAGTAATGATGTGCAGGGATGTGGGGGAAAGGCAGGAGATTGGCTCGAGAGAATAGATGGTGTGCAGGCTTGATGGGCCAAGTGTCCTCCTTCTACATTGTAATAATTCTGCTATTCTGCCTTTCTCAATGTCCTGTCTATTGGGGCGTGGGGGGGGGGCGGGGGGTGGGTGGTGAGCGAGAGAGAGAGGGAGAGAAAGAGAGAAAGAGAGAGAGAGAGAAAGAGGGAGAGAGAGGGAGCGGAGTAGACACAGAGAAAGAGGAGAGAGAAAGAGACAGAGAGAGAAAGAGAGAGCGAGAGAGAGAGAGAGCCATAAAGTGTCTGTAGGTCTCACACACAGTTCCAGGAATCGAGGCTATGGACAGATTGCAGGGAAGTGGTTACGATCAATTGTGAGAACTCTGTGCAAAGTTGACTTTGTGGGAGAGAGAGCGAGAGGGAAAAACAGAGAGAGAGACAGAGAGACCAGGTATGACAGTTTGACACTGAAGGGGGTGAAAAGATGAAAGTGATCAAGAAGCATATCGAATTGAGTGTGTTTTCATTGTTGTTTTCCCCCTGACAATTTCCCCATTCCCTTCCCCTCGGCTCACAGTGACGAGCTGGCTGTTGTGAGGGCACAAGCTGAGGGCCAATCCTGAATCCCAGTGGCGAAGGGCTCCGTCCCTACTGCTGAGACAGGAGGCCCCGGGTTCACGTCGAACACATTAGAAAACATCGACCTTAGCGCGGATTTCTCTCACGGGTTACTAACATGCCAGAGGTCAAATCTGTCTGCACCCAGGCTCCAATAAAACCAGTAAATTACTGGATACAGAGCGGGCGAAAGCCTTTGGGATGAGCCATCCTCTTCCCAGGATTCTCAACTGAGATTAGCTCACCCCCATTGAATGAGGGTCAACATAGGACCCTCCCTACTCAGTGTCACTTGAGGAGGTTCGCTAATTAACAAGGGGAGTCGGAGAATTTTTTTTTTGGTTTATTTTAAGGCTCATCAGGGTGAAGGGTATTGGGTCAAGGACAGCTCAATTCTCTGTTTGAAAGACCGCCACAGTCAAATAATGCATTGGTCTTCAACAACAGGGTTTACGTAGCTTGGGGGTAGGAAGGTCAAGAAAAGGTCTGTCCCTTTCAGGGCAACAAAGAAACAAGCTACATTTACATTCGTGCGAATAAGATTTTAGTTTTACTGTCATGTGTACTCAGGGGTACCGTGAAAGGTGTACAAAGTCGCCCTTCCTGATGCCATCTGGGGAAAAAAATCTTAAGAATGGAAAAATAAAGAAATAAGTTGAAAAGTTTGACATTAGAGTTCTATAGCCGTGGGTCTGCAGTTGCTCCATCCCATCAGGGCTTCCCATCCCCATGACGGCCCACAACCCCCTACACTGGACAAACACTCCTGCACAAGGGCCCTCACTCCCCTACCCAGGCCCACACTCCCCCACGCAGGCCCACAATCCCCACACAGGCCCACACTCCCGCACGCGGGCCCACACTCCCCACAAGTGGGACACACTCCCCCACATGGGCCAACACTCCCCACCCTGGCCCACACTCCCCCACATGGGCCTACACTCCCCACACGGGCCCACACTCCCCCACACGGGCCTATACACCCCACACAGGCCCACATTCCCCACACAGGCCCACACTACCCACATGTGCCTACACTCCCCACACGGGCCGACACTCCACTACAGGCCCACATTCCCCCACCCAGGCCCACACTTCCCGACACAGGCCCACACTCTGCACACGGGCCCAAACTCCCCCACACGGGCCCATACTCCCCATATGGGCCTACACTCCCCACACGGGCCCACAGTTCCCATGCAGGCCTACACTCCCCACATGGGCCCATACTCCCCACAAGGGCCCACACTCCCCCACATTGGCCCACACTCCCCACATGGACCTATACTCCTCACACGGGCCCACACTCCCCCACACGGGCCCACACTCCCCCACATGGGCCGACATGCCCCACACGGGCCCACACTCCCCCACATGGGCCTACACACCCCACACGGGCCCATAGTCCCCACACGGGCCCGCACTCCCCACATGGGCCTACACTCCCATACGGGCCCACACGAGCCCACACTCCACCACAAGGGCCTACACTGCCCACACGGGCCCACATTCCCCCACAAGGGCACACACTGCCCACACATGGGCCCACACTCCCCATGCAGGCCTAAACTCCCCACACGGGCCCACACTCCCCACAAGGGCCCACACTCCGCACAAGGGCCCACACACACCCAGAAGGGCTTGCTCTCCCTACGAGGGCCCACATATCCCCATGAGGGCCTGTTCTGGGCACAACCTTTGGATTTTTCGAAACACTTCTCAGCTAAAGGGCAGCTTTGAAAGTGTCGCCGCTACCAGAGTGTGAGAAACACTGAAACGGTGCAATTCTGCAGTGAGGGTGGAGAGGGAAAAAGAAGGGGCAATGGGCAGGGTGAGAGAAGGATGGTTGGTTGTCTGCAAAAAGAGGCAGGGATGGGCCTATAGCGCGAGAAAGAGAAAGCAGTCGCTGAGGGCCAGTGACTGTGGTCCGACAGTTCAATATAGCAAGTATTCTGTAAAGCCCATGCATTCTGAGTTGTATGGAGGCCACCCAGAGAGAGGTGTTAGCCATTTACAACTCCCTGACCTGACACCAGGCAAGGCCACCTCCTGCTGGAATCTCAACAATTCCTCAGCTGTCAGCTTCCTCCTGGTCAATCACTCACTTTATATCCTGCCCCACTGCAGCATGGAGATCTTCTGAAGGATACCATTAGCTTTAAGCCTCCATACTCTTTGACCCACAACACTGGGAGGTCAAAGTATGCCTTCATCTTCGGCCCGAGGAATGTGAAGGATTATGGCGGGGCTTTAGTTAAGTTTCTGCCTCAAGGACTCTGTATGAGATGAACTCAAACAATGGGAGCAGCACAGGATAAGTCGGTCAGGGGACTCTTGTAGCAATCAGTTTTGCCTGGGACAGTGTGGGGAGGTACTTGGGTGGGGTAAAAAATCTTACAATCACTACCACAACCAGTGCACTTACAATGGCCCATGTTAAAGTGGTGATTCTGCAAGTTGAGGAGAGTTGCCCTATTCTCCTCTGGTAACCTGCAGTGTGGGATTAAACTAAAACAGGTCCGAAAGGCCTCTGCTAAATTTAATCTCTCAAAAAAAAAAACACCCAGGGCAGACTATTAAGGGAGGTGTCAGTGAACAGTAATGCAGAGTGCCTGGTTAGTATCAAATTCGTCTGTGATAGACGGTTACATTTGAATTCAATTAATGAGTCTGGAGTTAAAAGCTAGTTTGAGAATATTCACAAAATAATTGTTGCTCAAATCCACCTGGTTCGTAATGTCCTTTACAGAAAGAAATCTGCCATTCTTACCCAGTCATGGTCTACACGTGACTCCAGTCCCACAGCAATGTGGTTCATTTTCAACCGCCCCCCCCCCCCCCACTCCCCCTCTGAAATGGCCAAACAAACCACTCAGTTCAAGCGCAATTAGGGATGGGAAGTAAATATCGACTTTGCCCACGTCCCGCGAAATGAATAAAGAAAATAAAAGCTAACCGCGCAGAACTATGACGATTCAGCCACTGAAACACTGCCTGCTGGAAATAAGTGGGAAGTGACACCAGTCTCTGGGATTTCATTTGCAGAGCGTGCAATGGAAAGAATTCAATTCATTAGCATTCCTGCAACAGGAATAATTGAGAGTCAGACTGTGCTGAAGGGGAGAGGTGATGGCATTGTCACTGGGCTGGCCAATCCAGAACCCCAGGTAAGTCTCACCACAGCAGAGGGTGAAATTCAAATTCAATAAAAAGTCTGGAAGAAGGAGTCGGCCCAATGGTGAGCATATAACCATCGCTGATTGTTTAAAAACCCTTTTCTGGTCCCAATGGAAGGAAATCTGCCCTATCCTCACCTGGTCTGGCCTATATGTGACTCCAGACCCACAGCGATGAGGTTGACTCTGAACTGCCCTCTGGGTTCTAAGTGTTTTCCTTCCCAGTGATGCTTTCACCTCAGGACCAAGTATACGAAAAAGAGATGAACAGAGGTTTACTGGAGGCCTAAGGGGTAACATTTTCACGTAAAGGGTGTTGGGGATTTTCAAACTCACTGTCCAACCTGATGGTGGAGACAAAACTCACATTAACTTAAGGAGCACATAACCCACAAAGCTACAGACCAAGAGCTGAAAGGTGGGGGTAAAGCTGGATGGTTCTTTGTTAGCTAGAATACAGGCGATGGGTTGAGTGGTCTCCTTCCATGCTGTTAAGCTCTGGGAGCTGAGTTTTCCCAGACCCTGAATGACACGGGCCGAGGCAGGAAGATTGGATTCTTGATGGTGAGAGAAAGAAAGCCTGATTTTTCCGGGTTTGATTGGTGAGAGGGATCTCACCAGATTATGAGCACAAAGGACTACCTTGTTATTACCTCAGCCTGCTCCATTTCTGGACAGTTTATTATTTTCCCAGGCAGTGGGAGAGAAAATAGACAACAATAATTCCTGATGGAGTCATAGAGCTGTACATCATAGAAACAGACCCTTTGGCCCAACATGCCGACAAAATTAATCTAGTCCCATTTACCAGCACTTGGCCCATATCCCTCTAAACCCTTCCTATTCATATACCCATCCAGGTGCTTTTTAAATTGTGGGTGGCACAGTGGCTCAGTGGTTAGCACTGCTGCCTCACAGCGCCAGGGACCCGGGTTCGATTCCAGCCTCGGGTGACTATCTGTTTGGAGTTTGCACATTCTCCCCATGTCTGCGTGGGTTTCCTCTGGGCGCTGCGGTTTCCTCCCTCAATCCAAAGATGTGCAGGTCAGATGAACTGGCCATGCTAAATTGCCCATAGTGTTAGGTGCATTAGTCCAGGGTAAATGCAGGGGAATGGGTCTGGATGGATTACTCTTCGGAGGGTCGGTGTGGACCTGTTGGGCCGAAGGGCCTGTTTCCACATTGTAGGGAATCTAATCATGGGTGATTTTAATTATCATGATGATTGGCTTAATCAAATTGGAAAGGGTGGCTATGACAGTGAAGTGAGTTAGGGGTAGTTTCCAAGGGCAATTTGTCTCGGAGCTAACCAGGGAGCAGGCTATCTTGGATACAGTAATGGGTTTAGGAAATGATCTTGAAGTAAAAGATGCCCTCTGAAGTAGCGATCATAACATGATAAAATTTATTATTCAGTTTGAGAGTGAGAAACTTGGTTTGGAAACAACTGTTGAACTTAAATAAGATGAATTACAATAAAATAATAATGGAGTTGGCTGAAGTGAAATGGGTGGATAGAATAGCAGGATTAACAGCAGGCAACCAGTAGCAGACATTTAAGAAGGTGTTTCCTGACGCTCAGCAAAAATACATCCCAGTAAGGAGGAAAGATTAGATTAGATTAGATTACAGTGTGGAAACAGGCCCTTCGGCCCAACAAGTCCACACCGACCCGCCGAAGCGAAACCCACCCATACCCCTACATTTACCCCTT
>NC_057726.1:63097615-63102847 GCF_004010195.1 Chiloscyllium plagiosum | reverse complement strand
AGGTTCTAAGAGAGGGTTAAACCAACAATTGCTAATCAGAGAAGTTAAAAGTTGAAAGGGAAAGCATCCAAGGAGGTCAAAGTCAGTGACAGCCCTGGATACTTAAATAAATTGAGAATACAGCAATTGAGGATTAAAATGATAACAGAGACAGAACATAAACGATGAAAGCAAACTAGCAAAGAATATAAAAGTGACAGTAAGCACTTCTTTGAAAGTATAAAAAGGAAGAGAGAATTCAAATTGAAATTGAATCTGGGAAGATGATTTAGCTGCAGTGATGGTGGATGTATTGGCTGTAATGTTCCAAAACCCTTGGATTCTGGATTGGAAAAGTGCTAATGTGACACTCCTATTCAAACAGGGAGGGAGGAAACATACGGGTAACTACAGACCGATTAGCCTAACATCTATTGTTGGAAAGGTTTTGGAATCAATTATTAAGCAAGAAAGAGCAGAAGATTTAAAAACTCCTAACCTAATCAAGCAGAGTCAGCCTGGCTTCATGAAAGGGGGATTGTGTCTGACTCATTTATTAGACTTTACCAATGAAGGCTCAACCAGAGTGGATAGAGGGGATGTGCTGTATTTGGACTTCCAGAAGGCATTTGACAAGCTACCTCACAAAAGGTGAAGATCAGAGCCCACAGTGTTGGAGGTAGTACATTGGCGAGGATGGAGAATTGACTCACGGGTAGGAAATAATGAGTGGGTGTAAGGGACTCGTTCCAGGTTGGCGACCCACGACGCGTGAGGTTCCACCAGGATCAGCGCTAGGACCGCAACGGTTTGCAATATCTATTGATGACTTGGAGGAAGGAAGCAGATACTGCCGCCAAATTGGCAGATGGCGGGAAAACAGGTGGAAAGGCAGGTTGCAAGAGAAATACAAACAGTTTATGGGGGGGGGTTGACAGGTGAAGATAATGGGCAACAAATTGGCAAACAGAGCATGATGTGGGAAAATGTGAACAAAAGAACAGCGTGCTATTTAAATGGAGAAAAAGCACAGAGAGCTGCAACACTCTGAGAGACTTGAGGGATCTTGTGCACAAAATACAGAAAGCTAAGTCACAGGGGCCAGCAGGTAATTGGGAAGGCAAATGGACCGATGGCCTTATCTCAAGGGGGTTGGACTAGAAGACTAAGGAGATCTTACTGCAAGGTGCTGGTGAGATCACACCTGGAGTGCTGTGAGCAGTTTTGGTCCCCCCATTTAAGAAAATATATCATTTCATTGGAGGCAATGCACTCGGATGATTCCTAATATGGGGGGATTGTTAAACAGGTTAGGACTTACTGGAGTTTAGAAAAATGAGAGGTGATCTCATCGAAACATCTGGGATTCTGAAAGGGTAAGTACTGAGAGGACATTTCCCCACACGGGGGACTGCTGGACCATAGGGCACAGTCTCAGAATAACAGGGCACCAGTTCAACATGGAGATGAGGAGGAATTTCTTCCCCTAGGGTTGTGCATCTTTGGAATTCCTTGCCCCAGAGAGCTGCGGTAGAAGAGCCTTTGTGTATACTGAAGACTGAGATAAATAGATTTTTGATCAGTCGGGGAATCAAGGGTTACAGGGAAAGGGCAGGAAAGTGGACGCGAGGAACATCAGATCAACCATGATCCTATTGAGTGACGGAGCAGGCTTGAAGGGTTGAATGGCCTATTGCAGTCCTATTTCTTATGGTCTCATAGGAAAGAGGTGTCCTGACTGAAAGACATGATGGCTACCTGATGAAGGCTCAGCGCTCCAAAAGCTAGTGCTTCCAAACAAACCTGTTGGACTATAACCTGGTGTTGTGTGATTTTTAACTCTGACTGAAAGAGGAAGTGTAGAAGGCATGGAAGGTTAATAGATTGGGGTGGAGGAACAGGGTGGGTGAGAGCTGTTGAGCAGACAATCGTGATAGCATAGACCATCAGCCTTGATGGGAGGTAGGTGCAACAGCAGAGTTCAAGTGAATGTGAGGGTGTGGAGAGGAGATGGCAGGTCTTACCCCTAGGGAGTGTGGAGGGTGTGCAGCATTACAAGATGTGCCTCTGGACTGTGCACATCACACTGACCTGTGTGCCAGTTTTGACATTGTGCACAATTGGGGTTTGAATGTGACACCCATGATGTAATGACTGGAAGGGAATGGCATTGGTGAGCATTGCCCTGTTGCTGAGCTTTGTAGAACAGAGAGACCTCGGGGTTCAGGTACATAATTCTTCAAAGTTTGCTTCACATACAGACAGAGTGGTTAAGAAGGTATTTAGAACCCCTGCTCAGATCATTGAGTTTAGGAGTTGGTAAGTCATGTTGAGGTTGTACAGGACATAGGTGAGTCCTCTTCTGGAGCACTGTGTCCAGTTCTGGTCACCCTGGACATTATTAAGCTGGAGAGAATTCAGAAAAGATTTACCATGATGTGGCCAGGAATGGAGGGTTCCAGTTATAAGGAGTGGCTGGATGGGCTGGGACCTTTTTCATTGGAACGTAGGTGGTTGAAGGGTGACTTTATAAAGGTTTATAAAACCATGCGGGGCATAGATAAGGTGAATGGTAGGTGTCTTTTCCATAGTAATCCTGAGGGATTTTAAGACTAGGGGGCATATTTTTAAGGTGAGAGGAGAACGATTTAAAAAAGATACAAGGGGCAACTTTTTTACACAGAGCGTGGTTCATGTGTGAAATGAACTTCCAGAGGAAGTGGTGGATGCAGGTACAGTTACAATGTTTAAAAGACAGTTGGATAAGAACATGAATAAGAGATGTTTGGAGGGGTATGGGCCAAGCACAGGCAGGTGGAAATAGTTTAGTTTGGGATTATATTCGGCAAGGACTGGTTGGACCGAAGGGTCTGTTATGACTCTATAACGCAGGACAGTGTGGTACATACATAATGAGATGGGCTGTGGAGAATTGTGAGAGAAACGAGAACAGGGAAATCTACCACGAACCTTCCCCAAACTGACTGATATATTTGCATCACCATTAGCCACGGATGAGGTTCTGGAAGACTGGAGGATAGTGAATGTTGTGCCCGTATTCAAGAAGGGCTACAAAGAAAAGCCTGGGAACTATAGACCAGTGAGCCTAACATCTGTGGTAGGTAAGTTACTTGAGAAGATACTGAGCGATAAGATATAGTCGGTTCGGCTATAACATGTGTTTCTTCAACACTAATTGGCTTTAATGCGATTGAAGAATTTAGACCATTATTTGTAGAACATGAACTTTCCTGACCTGTACTGGTTATAGGAGAAAGTGAAGACTGCAGGTGCTGGAGATCAGAGCTGAAAATGTGTTGCTGGAAAAGCGCAGCAGGTCAGGCAGCATCCAAGGAGCAGGAGAATCGACATTTCCTGAGGAAGGGCTCATGCCTGAAACGTCGATTCTCCTGCTCCTTGGATGCTGCCTGACCTGCTGCGCTTTTCCAGCGACACATTTTCAGCTGTATTGGTTATAACACGATTCTGACCCCATTAGTTTAAATGGTGCATCTATTGCATGATTTTCTGCTAACGCGAGATGGCACAATATAGCGTCATATTACAACTGACTGCACATGCATATGGAAAGACAGGGGTTGATTAAAAATAGTTAGCATGGCTTTGTGAGTGGGTGATCATGCCTCACAAATTGGTTAGGGTTTTTTGATGAAGTGACCAGGAGTGTTGAGGAGGGCAGGGCTGTAGATGTCTATCTGGATTTCGGTAAAGCCTTTGATAAGGTTCCACATGGCTGTCTGCTCTGGGAGGTTAGATCACATGGAATCCAGGGCAAGCTAGCAAAGTGGATACACAATTGGCTTGATGGTAGGAAGCAGAGGGTAATAGTGAAAGAATGCTTATTGGACTGGAGGCCTGTGATCAGTGGACTGCCTCATGTGCTGTACCCATTGCTGTTTGTTGCAGGTCAGGGTGACTTGGCCATGCTAAATTGCCCATAGTGTTAGATGCATTAGTCAGAGGGAAATGGGTCTGGGTGGGTTACTCTTCGAGAGGGTCGGTGTGGACCGGTTGGGCCAAAGAGCATGTTTCCACACTGTAGGGAATCTAATGTCAATGATTTGGATGAGAATGTACAAAGCATGATGAGCAAGTTGGCAGATGACACTAAAATAGGCGGTATCGAGGACAGTGGGAAAGGTTTTTCAGGAATTGCAGCAGAACCTTGGTCAGCTGGGGCAGTGGGCCAAGAAATGGCAAATGGAGTTTAATATAAGTGTGAGGTGTTGCACTTTGGAAAGTCAGATCAAGGTAGGAATTTCATGGTGAATGGTTGGGCCGTAAGAAGTGCAGTGGAACCGAGGGACCCTGGCTTTCAGGTGCACGGTTCTCTGAAAGTGGAGTCCCAGGTAGACAGGGCAGGGAAGAAGGCTTTTGGCATACTGGCCTTCATCAGTAAGGACACTGAGTTTAGAAGTTGGGAAGTCATGTTACAGTTATACAGGATGTGGGTGAGGCTATACTTGGAGTATTGTTGGACAAACAAGGACTATTTTCCTTAGAGTGTAGGAGACTGAGGGATGAACTTATACAGATGTACAAGATCATACGATGCATGGATAGGGTGAATGCACTCAGTCTTTTTCCCAGGGCTCGGGAATTGAGGACTAGATGCCATCAGTTTAAGGTGAGACGGGATAGAATAAATGGGAACCTGCGGGGCAACTTTTTCATACAGAGGGTGGTAGGTATATGGAATGAGCTGCCAGGGGAAGTGGTTGAGGTGGGTACATCAGCAACATTTAAAAGGCATCTGGATAAATACATGGATAGGAAAGGATTAGAAGGATATGGTCCAACTGCAGGGAAATGGGGTTAGAGTGGATGGACAGTTTGGTCAGCATGGACCAGTTTGGGCTGAAGGGCCTGTCTCCATGCTGCAGGGCTCTAAGCGTCTTAGTTCATGTTTGGGGAAACTCAAGCAGCAGGTTGGCATCTACCTTTACATAGCAATGAGAAATGTAGCTGACACCGCGCACACACCCACACACACACACACACACAGGCATACATACACACACAGGCACACACAGGCACAGGCGCACACATACACACACAGGCACACACACACACACACACACACAGGCATACATACACACACACAGGCACACATACACACACAGGCACACATACACACACACACAGGCACACATACACACACAGGCACACACACACACATATACACACACATACACACACAGGCACAGGCACACACACAGGCACACATACACA
>NC_057726.1:63070188-63095415 GCF_004010195.1 Chiloscyllium plagiosum | reverse complement strand
CTTTCATACACACCCACACACTCTCACATACACACACTCTCTCTGTCTCTCACGCATACACACACATATTCTCACATACACACACTCTCTCTGTCCCTCACGCATACACACACATATTCTCACATACACACACTCTCTCTCACACATATAGTTATTGACAAACCCACACATTCTCATGCTCTTACACATACACACACAGACAAAGGGACACGCTAAAGAAATCAACAGTCTCTGATGAGGAAGAGATATTATGCTTTCTCTGGTTTGCATTTACATAACAGGCTGAGTACCACCCTGAATTGAGCTAAAATGAAAGGTAATGGACACCCAGAAAGACTGAAACCCCAATTGCTCAGTAACTTCAAACAAAGTAACCTCAGCTGGCTGTGTTATTATCTGTGCAGCTGATATTTTAGTGGGTTCAGGGCCCACTGCAGAGAAGTGAACCTGCCTGTTCCCCTGCGGTGTACTGAACTCCCAGCCATAGCATGGACCTCATACCTTGAAACCCACTCCTCAACCACCACTTACCCTAAACACCCTTGTCACTCATCCGGCAGCCTATCCAGCTTGTATCGTAACCCTAACCCCACACTTCCCTAACAGATCTAGGTGCCTTCTGTACCTGGCTCTGCTGCTGGACAGTTAACTCTTAGAATACACGGTTGGCACGGTGGCTCAGTGGTTAGCACTACTGCCTCATAGCGTCAGGGACCCAGGTTCGATTCCAGACTCAGTGACTGTCCGTGTGAAGTTTGCACATTCTCCCTGTGTCTGCGTGGGTTCCCTCTGGGTGCTTTGGTTTCCTCCCACAGTCCAAAGATGTGCAGGTCAGGTGGATTGGCCATGGGAAATGTGGAGTAATAGGGTAGGGGAATGGGTCTGGGTGGGATACTCTTCACAGGGTCGGTGTGGACATGTTGGGCTGGATGGCCTATTTCCACACTGTATGGACTCTATAAATATGCCAAGGGGACTGCTGTAAAAAAGGGATCTGGTTTCGCAAGTGATCATCTGCATTGCTGGATTTGTGGATCCTCGGGCAGGTTCAGAATAAGAAGACCTTGTCCAGGAACCTCCATACCATGGCAAAGGTAGGTGGGGGTCATTTTTTTGGTTTGGAACCCAGAGGGGAATTTCTGGGCCACAGTCTCGGCTGACCCTCCAATGCCACACTGAAGGAACGCTGTCAGTCTTTGAAAGGGACCGATTTCAGATGGGATTCTCAACCAAAGCACGAACGTCTTCGTCAGGTGGATTGAAAAGAGTCACAGCACAGAAACAGTCCTTAGATCCAACCCATCCATGCCAACCAGATAACCGAAATTAATTTCATCCCACTTGCCAGCACTTGACCCGTATCCCTCCAAACCCTTCTTATTCATATACCCATCCAGATGCCTTTTAAATGTTGTAATTGTACCGGCTTCCACCACTTCCTCTGGCAGCTCATTCTATACAGGCATTCTATAAAGTTGCCCCTTAGGTCCCTTTTAAATCTTTCTCCTCTCCCATTAAACCTATGCACTCTCGTTCTGGACTCCACCACCTCAGGGAAAAGATCTTGTCTATTTACCCCATTCATGCCCCTCATGATTTTATAAGCCTCTATAAGGTCACCCTTAGCCTCTGATGCTCCAGGGAAAACAGCCCCAGCCTGTTCAGCCTCTCCCTGTAGCTCAGATCCTCCAACCCTGGCAGCATCCTTGTAAATCTTTTCTGAACCCTCTCAGGTTTCACAACATCCTTCCTATAGCAGGGAGACCAGAATTGAATGGAGTATTCCAAATGTGGCCTAACCAACGTCCTGTACAGCCACAACATTACCTCCTAACTCCTGCACTCAGTACTCTGACCAATAAAGGGAAGCATTTCAAACAGAACTGGCTCTAAGGTAGGAGACAGAGGGTGGTGGTGGAGGGTTGTTTTTCAGACTGGAGGCCTGTGACCAGTGGAGTGCCACAAGGTTCGGTACTGGATCCTCTACTTTTTGTCATTTATATAAATGATTTGGATGCGAGCATAAGAGGTATAGTTAGTAAGTTTGCAGATGACACCAAAATTGGAGGTGTAGTGGACAGCAAAGAGGATTACCTCAGATTACAACAGGATCTGGACCAAATGGGACAATGGGCTGAAACGTGGCAGATGGAGTTTAATTCAAATAAATGTGAGGTGCTGCATTTTGGGAAAGCAAATCTTAGCAGGACTTCTACACTTAATGGTAAGGTCCTAGGGAGTGTTGTTGAACAAAGAGACCTTGGAGTGCAGGTTCATAGCTCGTTGAAAGTGGAGTCGCAGGTAGATAGGATAGTGAAGGTGGCTTTTGATATGCTTTCCTTTTTTGGTCAGAGTATTGAGTACAGGAGTTGGGAGGTGATGTTGCGGCTGTATAGCCATTGGTTAAGCTACTATTGAAATATTGCGTGCAATTCTGGTCTCCTTCCAGAGCTAGATGGCATAGGTTTAGGGTGAGAGGGGAAAGATATAAAAGAGACCTACGGGGTAACATTTTCACACAGAGGGTGGTACATGTATGGAATGAGCTGCCAGAGGAAGTAGTGGAGGCTGGTACAATTGCAATATTTAAGAGGGATTTGGATGGGTATATGAATAGGAATGGTTTGGAGGGATATGGGTGGGGTGCTGGCAGGTGGGACTAGATTGGGTTGGGATATCTGGTCGGCGTGGACGGGTTGGACCGAAGGGTCTGTTTCCATGCTATACATCTCTATGACTGTATGACTCTATCCTAAGTACCTGCGACTCCACTTTCATGCAATTTTCAAGAACCCAAGGTCTCGTTGTTCAGCAACACTCCTCAGGACCTTACCTTTAAGTGTATACCTCCTGCCCGGATTTGCCGTACCAAAATGCAGTAGGTCTTATTGGAGAAATGAGAGTTTAATCTTTTAGAAGATTTATAGCCATTGATGATGTTTGTCAGCATGGGGATTCAATGCTGGAGTAATGGTTTTAGTTCAAGGAGCCACCCAATATGGCGATAGGGAGGAAATTCTCTTTGTAGAAGGTTGGTAATTTTCCGAATTCTCTATCCCAGAGGGTAGTGAAGACCTGGTCACTGAATATATTCAAGGTTTGACTCAAGGGGAAATCCAAGGTTATGGGGAACGGATATGTAATTGGAGTTGATGGTCATGATCTCAGCGAAGGGTGCAGCAAGCCCAAGGGGCAGAATGGCTTCCTTGTCTTGCTTTGAAGAAAAGCAAGGGAGTTCTCTCTCACACTTAGTCAATGTTTTATCTCTCGACTAAACCCATTAAAATGGATTGTGCCTCTTTGGCGGCTTGCTATGTGCAAATTGGCAGCCACATGTCCTATAGTACCACACTGATTATGCTTCAAAACAGCATCATTGGTTGTACTGAGCCTTAAGCATGCCTAAGACTGTGAAAGGTGCTGTACAAATGCAGTTGTTTTCCTTATTTATATTGCATATCGATGGGGGTTGATGAGAGGTTCAATGTTGAGTTCTTTTATCCATACTGGGCTAGAATGTTCTCAGAACAATGGTGTGTTAGGCCAAATATTCTGAAATTCAGTTGACCTTCAATTAGTTTTCAAAATATCTGCCATCAATGATCTTGCAGCCTTTTCTTGATGGACGGTCACAACTGCCTCCAGCAGGGTACCTTTGCCTGATATGGTAATGCTCAAGTTATCCCTCACAATGCAAGAACATAGGTGTGGTTAATGTGGTATTGAAAGATCTAACAGATGTTTATTACAGCTGGCGATATTGTATATATAGACATTAATTTCACAGGCATACCTCCGTCTGGGCTAACCTCAAACTATTAGATTACAATGATAAGCATTCTTCTAGTTGTATTGTTCTTTAAGTAAGGTGGTGTCTGGGACACTTAAACCATGGTGTCACATTCTATGATACAGTAGTGATTTCATAACCATGACTCTTAAAAGTAAACTGATAACCTGACCATGAGTGACATATGGGTCTGGGGGAGAGAGTGTGGGGTTGAAGGAAGCTTATAAGCAGTATTTGCTTGTCACAGATGAACAAGATTAGATCTTGGAGAAATCCAACTAGACCGAAAATAGCGGTCCATGGACAAGCCTTGATGGTACCCAAGTATGCACTGGAACACAGTCCCAGTCCAATATGTAAGAGTATTAGGATGTGAGCAGTCATTGAAACTGCCTGAGATAGACCAGCTTTTGAGACAATTCCAAATCTAAGCTTGCAAAAGAGGAGTTGGAATCCTTGCAGAGGAAACAAAGTTGCAGCATGATTTAATGAACCACAGAGTCATTGCTGAGAAATCTATTAGATCATTAGCTGTTTGACGTGGGTTTGTTTGTTGTCCATATTTGCCTCATGTTAATTCAGGATGTTAGAATATAAGTTTTAATATCTATATATATTGGCACAGGCCAAACCTTTTGTAAATAATTTTTGTTTGAGTCAGTTTCATTTGTAATAACTGAGTTATTATTTGTAAACTAAAGAAACATAGTTGATCTGTTTCTGATACTGAACTATAAAACAGATAATACCACCAACATTTTTGACAAATGAAGAAATGCGACAAGGAAAGGAATCAGTTCACCCTCCAAGCTGAGTTGTAACATTGGATACAATCCTGCTTTGAGTAACATGGAGACTTCATGCAGGAATGTTATTGTATTTTCCTGGGAATGTTATTGTCGTCCTGTTCTGCCGAAACAGAAATGGCCAGATTCATAGAGCATGGAAACCGTCCCTTTGGTCCAACCAGTCTATGCTGACCATACTCCCAAACTAAATTAGTTCCACTTACCTGCATTTGGTCCATATCCCTCAAAACCTTTCCTATTCATGTAGCTATTCAAATATCTTTTAAACGTTGTAACTTTACTCATAACCATCACTTCCTCTGGCAGTTCATTCCACACACAAACCATTCTGTGTATAAAATTTGTTCCTCGTGTCTTTTTAAATCTTCTCTCACTTTAAAAAACATACCCCCTGGTCTTCAAAACCCCCATCCTAGGGAAAAGACATCTACCATTCACCTTATCGATGGCCCTCATGATTTCATAAAACTCGACTAGGTCACCCCTCAGCCTCCTACGCTCCAGTGAAAAAAAAATCCCAGCCTTTTCAGTCCAGTTTCATAACTGAACCCCTCCAGAAGTGGTAACATCCTGGTAAACCTTTTCTGAAACCTCTCCAGTTTAATAATTTCCTACCTGTAACAGAGCAAGCAGAGTTGCACACAGTATTCCAGAAGAGGCCTCACCAACATCCTGTACAACCTCAACATGACGTCCCAACTCCTACACTCAGAGGTCTGAGCAATGAAGGCAAGCGTGCTAAACACCTCCTTAACCACCCTGTCTATCCATGATGCAACTTTCAAAGGATTATGTACCTGAACCCCTAGCTCTGTCTGTCCGACAACACTATCCAGGGGCCTACCATTAATTGTATAGGAGGGCTAGGAGGGAAATCCTGCTGCAGACTTTTCTTCACAAGAAGAATGATGAGGACAGAGAGGTTTTGCCACACTTGAGGCAGACTAGAAACATATTTAAGAAGGAAGAAATTTGACAAAATGGAGGAAATAGGATTTGAGTATGGAACAGCACTTTGTTAAGATCGCTAGGCTCCTGCTTTCTGGCTGGAATGGCCTAGCTGTGCATTATAATTACTATCATTCCATAATGTGGGGATATTCATGACAAGAACAAGCTTACAACGCTAAGATTTCACAATACACTGGTCAGTCTATACTTCCCACATTGTGTTTTAATGCTAACAGAAACCAGATACGATCGCATTGGAAACAATACAGATAGAAGTGTAAAGGCCATTGGAAAACTCTAATGAATCAGCCATGAGAGAAGAATAAGGGAGAGAAAAATATACCAAGATTACTACATCAAAGTAGAATAAGACAACAAACTGGGAAATAGTGAAGGGCAAATTTAGAACACTTCTCCTTCAAACAGTAAGAAACATTGAACTGAATTTTTTCAGCAATGTAATAGAGAGACTACAGGGAGCAACCCATGTATTTGTCATAACAATGGATCTCAACTATGGATCATCATAATTTTAAGACTCCAACATGTCTTCTTTACAAGAGGGCTGACAGAGCTACAAGTACTGCAGAGGGAAACCTCAGGGCTATCTGGGAGAGGTATTGTGTATTGTCACACCTGCAGGTACCAAAGGGAGACCTGTGCTGATGGAACTGTAACCTCCTGTAAGTATCTAAGATCGTGAACCTGATGGTATAAAAAAACACAGCAGGCACACTAGTGGCTTCCCCTTTCACGAATACACAGTGGCAACAGTTTCAAGGAAGATTAACTTTGACCTGCATTTGTTCGTGTGTGTTGGCCTAATAAGTAGGGTTAGGTGTTCTCAAATCTTCACAGCACATATTAGACACCCCTGTACTCCAGGCAAAGAAAGGAGACATTGGCTTACTGAGAGCAATGCCATTGTTGAACGGAACCAGGACAAAGGAATTCCAACCAATGTCCAAAACTAGGAATCTCACAGATCAACCACCGACAGCAATGCTACCAATAGCATCCACTGTAACAACCCCATTCTTCAATTAATACTCTTTAAAGATTTATATGTCTTTGATTGCTCTTTGGACTCACTCACCCTTCATTTCTAATCTGTGTGTGTTGTGTTATTATTACATTATGCAATTTGCTCCTTCTTTTGTTAACACAAAGAAAAATCTGGTTAAGTTGGCACCTTAAAACACAGACTCTTTTGAGTCTGGAAGCAAACTATCCACAGGGTATGGGGTGCTTTGTAAATTATCCTTGCTGCAGCCAACCAGGGGATGGATAAATGAATGAGGAAGGCTCCAAACCCAGGAGCTTGATAATTCGGGATGTCCCTTCAGAAAGCATAATAAATTGGGGAATTTTGCCTGGAATATGATTCCAACAGATAGATAAGTGAATTTTAACTGGGGGATCTCCACTCCAACTCATCATCAGACTTCATGCCAGTGCATTTGAAGCACATTAGCACCACCTATTGTTTGGAGGCAAGAGATGCAGTTTAAAAGGTGATCCTGAAGGGAGGTGGGGAAAATATTCTGATGGAGAGATTAACCTGTTTGCCCAGGAGTAAATTCAACACAAATCTCATCGGAAAAACCGTATAAAAGTTCTTGAGAATGAGGCCTGGGTGGCACAGCGAAACCGTGAAACAGAGCATCGTCGTTTCCCCTGGAGAATAATTGTGTCAACGACATTTTTTATTTCAAAAATATACTTTATCCATAAAACTCATCAATAAAGATGCACAAACATTCTAATTCAGTTTTTTACAGCCTTTGCACAGAAAAAAGACAAAATAGCAGGATTTTGACATTTCTCAGAGCTCCTCTACAGTTGCAAAAACCAATGAATCTCCTTTTTATGTAGAATGCTATTTATATTCATTTTGAGGCATCTAGAGGGTCCAGTAACTGAACGGACCCTTGTTATATTTTGGCAGAAAGACCTCAGACGGTGGCCTTTTCCCCACTGCGCCTTGGCAGCAGCTGCCCCACGCTTACTGTGTCCCTCAGCACGTGGTCCTGCACCTTGGAAGGTCCCAGTCAGTAACACTCGGTCAGGGTCAACTCTATGCTCTGGAAGACCAACAAGGTTCAGGCAAGCTAAAGAGTTTATGGTCCTCTGAGCGAAGTTGATGTTTGTCTCAGTGTGCGTCCTGGGGAACAGACCACAGAGTCCCACCTCATGGAGCTGCTCGGGACGAACCTCAACAAAAGCCACTGCATCTTCCTCCAGACATCTTTTGCAAAGGAATATTCCAGAAGGAGGTGTGTGAACAGTCTCAATCCCACCCACCCCGACTGCCACTTTGTGGGCAGCGTGCAGTCGTGCAGGGTGACTGGGCGTACATAAAGGATGTCACAGGTCGTGCCCTTCTCATCACCAGCCAAATGATGTCTTGGTGCTTGTTGGAAAGTTCTGGCGATGAGACGTTCTGCCAAATAACTTGGACAGTCTTCTCAGGGAACCACGCAACAGGATCCATTCTCCGCTTTTCCCTCAGGATCTCGACGACACCACGTGCTGACCACTTCCTGATGGACTTGTGGCCAAAAGATGTTTTCCTTCACAGACTTGATGAAGGAAGGGTGATGCGGAACGGTCCAACTACTTGGAGCCAATGAGCAGTCCGAGCAGGTATGACATGGATTCTATTGAACCTAACTGACTCAAATGCAAGTGGGAACTGTAACATCAAATATCTAATTCAGTGTATGGGGCTCTGGCTCTCTGCTGGACTCATTGCACACATCTGCAGTACCTGTTACACCTGTAGGAGGCACTGTGAGAGGCTTTTCTGTGTTACAGTGTCACATTGTGTGAACTGATAGAGAGAATACCAATTGGATTACAGAGCCCACCTTGACATCCTTAAGAAGGAATCAAAATTTCTTTCAAAACCTTTTTGCTTTAAAAACGCATCCCTTGTCATTTTTCCTTCCGCGATTGAAATTTTTAATGTCCAAAATAAGGCTTTTAGAGAAAATTGTTTCAGGAAAGTAAAACGCCAAAGAATTTTAAAACCAACAATTTATCTAATTTTCTTCCGACATTTGCATACATCTGTAATGTGGTCGGTGAGAGAGAGAGAAACATAAAGTCAGAGGCAGAAAGCGAGGCAAGATTTAACCCTTCGTTCCGGTGCGGCGATTAGGAGTGTGTAGGGGGAGGGAAGTTGGTTGAGGAATCAGTCTGTTGCTTAAAATTCTGCATGCCCTTTTGGACACTAGCTCCTCCGATCCTTCGAGTTCCTCCAGTTTTGGCTTCTTATATCCCAACTCCCTTTGCCCCCCCCCCCCCCACTGAAAGCCTTGCTCCCACTGCCAGCTCAACAATGGCCGCCATGAACCTCTTTATCTCCTCATGTAAGACCACCCTTGTTGGCTTAGTCTTAGATTTTCCTCAGTCGATTAAAAAAGAAATGCCGTGGGATGTTTTACCACTTTATAGGCACAAGTATCACGTGTTGATCGAAGGGAAGGGAACGGAACCACTGGAGGCCACACCTGTTTCTCGTGAAGGCTGTTTCGATGCGACCAGTGGTGATGCAATTCCCTGTCAGTCTGGGAGCCACTGGAACAATGTTCACATCAGAATGTGTCCCTCCATGTCCACTGTGCAATTCAAAATGGCGCTGAGTGGATTAGGAAGGCAGGAAGCTTAATTAAGGAGGTCTCTAGTTCCGGGAGGCAGCCGCTCTAGGGAAGAGAAAGACCTGGGAGGTGCTGGAGGTGTTCATGAAGATCTACCTCTTCACTGGTGCGTGGAACATCGAGGATGAAGCTTCAGCACATCCAGAGAATCCCTGCAGATGCTCATGTGAATATGGCAGCACCCATGATAACTCAGCCCTGCTTTTTGTTACTATGAGGTTTGTGGCTCAGGATTGTATGCTACAACAATGGAGCGATGGCTCTCCCCAAACTCGAGGTAGTTGGGGGCTGGTGATGGCTTCTCTTTACCCCTTCAACGTATCATGTTCTCAAAAGGCACTGAGGACCTGTTCACACAAGACCTCAAAAGGTTATGTGATTATAGGCAAGTTCAAAATGAACATCCTGACCCTGGGGTGGGCACTCCCAGAATTCTCTGGGCCTCATAGTGGAACAGAGGGACTTTGGAATTCAGGTGCACGGTTCTCTGAAAGTGGAGTCCCAGGTAGACAGGGCAGGGAAGAAGACTTTTGGCACACTGGCCTTCATCAGTCAGGGCATTGAATCTGGAGTTGGAAAGTTATATTGTACAGGATGTTGGTGAGGAAGCACTTGGAGTATTGTGTTCAGTTTTGGTCATGTTGCCAAAGGAAGGATGGTATTAAACTGGAAAGAGTACAAAAGAAATTTACAAGGATGTTGCCAGGACCCAATGGTCTTAGTTATAGGGAGAGGTTGGACAAGTTAGGACAATTTTTCTTTAGAGCGTAAGGGACTGAGGGGGGACATTATAGTCGTGTATAAGATCATGAGAGGCATGGATAGGGTGAATGCACTCAGTATTTTTCTCAGAGTTGGGGAATCGAGGACTAGAGGGCATCAGTTTAAGGTGAGAGGGGAAAGAATGAAAGGGAACCTGAGAGGCAACATTTTTTACACAGAGGATGGTACCCATATGGAATGAGCTGCCAGCGGAAGTGGTTGACGAGGGTACATCGACAACATTTAAAAGGCATTTGGACAAATACACGGATAAGAAAGGACTAGAAGGATATGGGCCAAGTTCTGGGTAAATGGGGTTAGCGCGGATGGACATTTGGGTCGGCATGGACCAGTTTGGGCTGAAGGGCCTGTCTCTGTGCTGTAGCACTCTATGATTTGACGACACTGGATGTGAAACATTGCTGATGGCTTTCATCGATTGTCATTCTGGTTGGTGCGGGTGGGTTGGACTGAAGGCTCTGTATCCATGCTGTATATCTCTGTGTTACATCGGACATGGCCCAGGGATCTCATACGTATTCCTGCAACTTCACACTCCTTATTCAATGTCACCCCTGCAACTCGAATAAAACTCCCAGAACTTCCCAAACCCTGCGCTCATTCTCCTTCAGTCACATCTGCATAAACATGTCAGCCAGATGACAACTTCTCGAATGTGTTGCACTGTGCACTGAGATATCTCTGGAGCTGATGGTATCGCCGATGGAAGATGATTGAAGCAGAGCTGTCCAAAGACTTGATAAACATCATTAACAGCCTCGGGTTGTCATCTCGGAACACAAGTCACGAACCCCCATTAGCCTCTGGCCTGTTGGAGAGCAGGATATTGGGATGTTTAGTCAGACCGTCATCCACTGAAGGAATTGGAAAGATCTGTCTTTGGATCAACCTCTCTCTCTTCACACTCTGCTGTGGTCACAGTCTCAGGCTCGTGCTGAATTCTGTCTGTTGCTGGTTCCTAAAGCAGTCACACTGGCAACAAATACATGCATTGATAGAGCACCTTTGATGCAGGAAATGTCCTGGAGTGCTACATCACACCAAACCTGGTGCCAGATCCAAACCATCATGGAAGGGGTTAAAATGAACCGTAAATACGATGATTTCCTTGGGAATTGGTTTAAGACACTAGGGGCTGTTTCTATCTGGCAGCCTCATGGTACAGATGGGGTCTTACATATCATTTGCCTCTACCAGGAAAACAATATTTGACAAACACATTGAAAGACTCCTGCAATAGTCACCATTTTTTGTTTCCTGGACATTATGATTCGGAAGGGGTAACCAAAAGCTCACTAAAAGGCTGCATCGAAACAGCAGAGGCCAACGAGGAGGAGGTGGGGGCATTCAGGATGGGGACAGAGGGACTGCAATGGTGGAATGAAGTCGGGTGAGGGTAGGTATTGTACAAGAGGCATCAGCTGTAGGAACGGACAGCTGAGCTTTAAAGACAAATAACAATTTGAGGGAAGACTCCAACTCCATCAACACACAAGTCAGGTTGCGGCTGTACAGGATACTGGTGAGGTTGCCTTTGGAACACTGCACGGTGGCTCAGTGGTTAGCACTGCCGTCTCACAGCACCAGAGTCCCAGGTTCGATTCCAGCCTTGGACGACTGTCTGTGTGGAGTTTGCACATTCTCCCCGAGTCTGCGTGGGTTTCCTCCCACAGTCACAAAGATGTGCCAGTCAGGGTGAATTGGTCATGCTAAATTGTCCATAGTGTTAGGTGCGTCAGTCAGAGGGAAATGGGTCTGGATGGGTTACTCACCGGAGGGTCGGTGTGGACTTGTTGGGCTGAAGGGCCTGTTTCCACAATATAGAGAATCCAATCTAATCTAATCAATTCTGGTCTTCCTGCTGTAGGAAAGATGTTGTGAAACTTGAATGGTTTCAGAAAAGATCTAAAAGGGTTTTGCCAGGGTTTAGAGCTACAGGCTGAATAGGCTGGAGATACTTTCCTCTGAAGCTTTGAAGGCTGAGGGTGACCTTATAGAGGTTTATAAAATCATGAGGGGGCATAGATAGAATAAAAAGGCAAGGTCTTTTCTCCAGGGGAGGGGACTCCAAAACTAGAGGGCAGCGGTTTAAGGTGAAAGGGGAAAGATTTAAAAAGGACCTAAGGGGCAACATTTTCAGGCAAAGGTTGGTGCGGGTATGGAATGAGCTGCCAGAGGATGTGAGGCTGGTACAATTACAGCATTTAAAAGGCATCTGGATGGTACATGAATAAGAAGTGTTTAGAGGAATATGGGCTAAATGCTGGCAAATGGGACTAGATTAATTTAGGATATCTGGTCAGCGTGGACGGATTGGACCAAAGGGTCTATTTCTGTGTTGTACATCTCTATGACTGTAAGTGCATTTCATCAGTTTCAACAGACTGGTCAACATTTCACCTTCTACTTGTGTTAAGTTGTGTATTTTTCCTGTAAGTCTGTCCTCCTTCAGTGTGTCAGTGGTTACACAGTGACCTTGGATTCTAGTGAATCCCTCATTGTGTATCCATTAGAATTCTTCCCCAGCACAGCCATCTGTTCAGCTCGGTAGAGTTCATTACTCACTGTAGTAGATAACTGATTGGGGTCAGCCAGGTTGAGTCGTCTGTTTATATTCGCACGTGGTTAGAAGCGGAGAACATTAGGGAGTTGACCTGTAGCTTGCGAGGAATGCAGAAATGCAGAAATGCAGCTGGCATACAAATTCAATGAACTGCAAAGTGGAAAGTAATTCACTATACTGTGTGTTACATTGAGATCAGGGGCATACAGAGGGACACAGCAATCTATGAATCCATTCAAGGGTAGTGTCAGTGTAATAAATAGCAAGAGAACTCTGCCTCTTCAGTACTGATCTTCAATTAGTGTCTGCGTTTGTGTGTCTGATAGATCTCTCATGACATTGCTCACTGAGTTATGGTGCCTTAAAATAAATAGAGTTTTATACTTCATATAATGCAGAGTGCTATCAAAGCCAGTGATTTACCCGTGTCTTGTATTTGTTATTGATTCTCTACTTTTTTTAAGGTTTGATTTGCTGCTGTTTTACTTCTAGGTATGTTCATAGAACCAAAGCAGAGAGGAAAAATGTTACCCTGATTGGCACAGGATTCCTATCTCAGCAGCCCCGGTCAGGATTCACTCTGCCCCACACCAGGCCCTGTCAGGATTCACTCTGCCCCACACCAGGCCCGGTCAGGATTCACTCTGCCCCACACCAGGCCCGGTCAGGATTCACTCTGCCCCACACCAGGCCCGGTCAGGATTCACTCTGCCCCACACCAGGCCCGGTCAGGATTCACTCTGCCCCACACCAGGCCCGGTCAGGATTCACTCTGCCCCACACCAGGCCCGGTCAGGATTCACTCTGCCCCACACCAGGCCCGGTCAGGATTCACTCTGCCCCACACCAGGCCCGGTCAGGATTCACTCTGCCCCACACCAGGCCCGGTCAGGATTCACTCTGCCCCACACCAGGCCCGGTCAGGATTCACTCTGCCCCACACCAGGCCCGGTCAGGATTCACTCTGCCCCACACCAGGCCCGGTCAGGATTCACTCTGCCCCACACCAGGCCCGGTCAGGATTCACTCTGCCCCACACCAGGCCCGGTCAGGATTCACTCTGCCCCACACCAGGCCCGGTCAGGATTCACTCTGCCCCACACCAGGCCCGGTCAGGATTCACTCTGCCCCACACCAGGCCCGGTCAGGATTCACTCTGCCCCACACCAGGCCCGGTCAGGATTCGCTCTGCCCCACATCAGCCCCGAGTCGCTCTGCCCCACACCAGGCCCTGTCAGAATTCGCTCTGCCCCACACCAGGCCTGTCAGGAGTTGCTCTGCCCCACACCAGGCCCCATTAGGATTCGCTCTGCCCCATACCAGGCCCTGTCAGGATTCACTCTGCCGCACACCAGGTCTCGTTAGGATTCGCTCTGCCCCACACCAGGCCCTGTCAGAATTTGCTCTGTCCTATACCAGGCCCTGTCAGGATTCGTTTTGCCTCACACCAGGCCACGTTAGGATTCGCTCTGCCCTACACCAGACCCCATTAGGATTCGCTCTGCCCCATACCAGGCCCCATTAGGATTCACTCTGTCCCACGCCAGGCCCCGTTAGGATTGGCTCTGCCCCACACCAGGTCCTGTCAGGACTTGCTCTGCCCCATACCAGGCCCTGTCAGGACTCGCTCTGCCCTACACCATGCCCCGATTAGCTCTGCCCCACACCAGGCCATGTCAAGATTCACTCTGCCCCACACCAGGCCTCACTAGGATTCGCTCTGCCCCACACCAGGCCCTGTCAGGATTCGTTTTGCCCCACACCAGGCCTCATTAGGATTCGCTCTGCCCCACACCAGGCCCCGTTAGGATTCGCTCTGCCCCACCCCAGGTCCTGTTAGGATTTGCGCTGCCCCACACCAGGCCCCGATTCACTCTTCCTCACACCAGGCCCTGTCAGGGTTCACTCTGCCCTACACCAGGCCCTGATTCGCTCTGCCCCACGCCAGGCCCGGTCAGGATTCTCTCTGCACCACACCAGGCCCGGTCAGGATTCACTCTGCCCCACACCAGGCCCAGTCAGGATTCTCTCTTTCTTACACCAGGCCCTATTAGTATTCGCTCTGCCCCACACCAGGCCCCGATTCGCTCTGCCCCACACCAGGCCCTGTCAGGATTCACTCTGCCCCACACCAAGCCCTGTCAGGATTCGCTCTGCCCCACACCAGGCCCTGTCAGGATTCTCTCTTTCTTACACCAGGCCCCGTTAGGATTCGCTCTGCCCCACACCAGGCCCCATCAGGATTCGCTCTGCCCCATACCAGGCCCCGTCAGGTTTCTCTCTGCACCACACCAGGTCCTGTCAGGATCCTCTCTGCCCCACACCAGGCCCCGTCAGGAGTCGCTCTGCCCCACACCAGGCCCCATCAGGATTCGCTCTGCCCCACACCAGGCCCCGATTCGCTCTGCCCCACACCAGGCCCTGTCAGGATTCGCTCTGCCCCACACCAGGCCTGTCAGGAGTTGCTCTGCCCCACACCAGGCCCCATTAGGATTTGCTCTGCCCCACACCAGGCCCTGTCAGGATTCATTTTGCCCCACACCAGGCCTCATTAGGATTCGCTCTGCCCTACACCAGGCCCCGTTAGGATTCGCTCTGCCCCACCCCAGGTCCTGTTAGGATTTGCGCTGCCCCACACCAGGCCCCGATTCACTCTGCCTCACCCCAGGCCCTGTCAGGGTTCACTCTGCCCTACACCAGGCCCTGATTCGCTCTGCCCCACACCAGGCCCCATTAGGATTTGCTCTGCCCTACACCAGGCCCTGTCAGGATTTGCTCTGCCCTACACCAGGCCCTGTCAGGATTTGCTCTGTCCCACACCAGGCCGCATTAGGATTCGCTCTGCCCCACTCCAGGCCCCGTTAGGATTCACTCTGCCCCACCCCAGGCCCTGTCAGGATTTGCTCTGCCCCACACCAGGCCCTGTCAGGACTCGCTCTGCCCTACACCAGGCCCCGATTTGCTCTGCCCCACACCAGGCCCTGTCAGGACTCGCTCTGCCCTACACCAGGCCCCGATTCGATCTGCCCCACACCAGGCCATGTCAGGATTCACTCTGCCCCACACCAGGCCTGTCAGGAGTTGCTCTGCCCCACACCAGGCCCCATTAGGATTCGCTCTGCCCCATACCAGGCCCTGTCAGGATTCGCTCTGCCCCACACCAGGCCTCGTTAGGATTCGTTTTGCCCCACACCAGGCCACGTTAGGATTCGCTCTGCCCTACACCAGGCCCCATTAGGATTCACTCTGTCCCACACCAGGCCCCGTTAGGATTGGCTCTGCCCCACACCAGGTCCTGTCAGGACTTGCTCTGCCCCACACCAGGCCCTGTCAGGACTCGCTCTGCCCTACACCATGCCCCGATTAGCTCTGCCCCACACCAGGCCATGTCAAGATTCACTCTGCCCCACACCAGGCCTCACTAGGATTCGCTCTGCCCCACACCAGGCCCTGTCAGGATTCGTTTTGCCCCACACCAGGCCTCATTAGGATTCGCTCTGCCCTACACCAGGCCCCGTTAGGATTCGCTCTGCCCCACCCCAGGTCCTGTTAGGATTTGCGCTGCCCCACACCAGGCCCTGATTCACTCTGCCTCACACCAGGCCCTGTCAGGGTTCACTCTGCCCTACACCAGGCCCTGATTCACTCTGCCCCACACCAGGCCCCATTAGGATTTGCTCTGCCTTACACCAGGCCCTGTCAGGATTTGCTCTGCCCCACACCAGGCCGCGTTAGGATTTGGTCTGCCCCACACCAGGCCCCGTTAGGATTCACTCTGCCCCACCCCAGGCCCTGTCAGGATTTGCTCTTCCCCACACCAGGCCCTGTCAGGACTCGCTCTGCCCTACACCAGGCCATGTCAGGATTCACTCTGCCCCACACCAGGCCCCGTTAGGATTCGCTCTGCCCTACACCAGGCCCCGTTAGGATTCGCTCTTCCCTACACCAGGCCCCGTTAGGATTCGCTCTGCCCCACACCAGGTCCTGTTAGGATTTGCTCTGCCCCACACCAGTCCCTGATTCACTCTGCCCCATACCAGGCCCCGTTAGGATTCACTCTGCCTCACCCCAGGCCCTGTCAGGATTTGCTCTGCCCTACACCAGGCCCCATTAGAATTCACTCTGCCCCACACCAGACCCTGTCAGGAGTCACTCTGCCCCACACCAGGCCCGGTCAGGATTCACTCTGCCCCACACCAGACCCTGTCAGGATTCACTCTGCCCCACATCAGGCCCTGTCAGGATTCACTCTGCCCCACACCTGGCCCCATTAGGATTCACTCTGCCCCACACCAGGCCCTGTCAGGATACGCTCTGCCCCACACCAGGCCCCATTAGGATTCACTCTGCCCACACCAGGCCCCATTAGGATTCACTCTGCCCCACACCAGGCCCCATCAGGATTCGCTCTGCCCCACACTAGGCCCTGTCAGGATTCACTCTGCCCCACACTAGGCCCTGTCAGGATTCACTCTGCCACACACCAGGTCCTATCAGAATTCACTCTGACCCACACCAGGCCCCATTAGGATTCGCTCTGCCCCACACCAGGCCCTGTAAGGATACTGGTAACACTGTGGAAGAGGCCACTCACCAGTAATGGTATTGATAATGAGATGGTGATTGTTGTACCAACAGTTGGTCTGATAGAATTAACTGAGAAGATTTGATACAATTCTGCCCACTGACATCTAAATAGAGTCATAGAGATATACAACATGGAAACAGACCCTTCGAGCCAACCTGTCCATGCCAACCAGATATCCCAACCCAATCTAGTCCCACCTGTCAGCACCCGGACCATATCCCTCCAAACCCTTCCTATTCATATACCCATCCAAATGCCTCTTAAGTGTTGCAATTGTACCAGCCTACACCACATCCTCTGGCAGCTCATTCCATACACGTACCACCCTCTGTGTGAAAAAGTTGCTCCTTAGGTCTCTTCTTTATCTTTCCCCTCTCACCCTAAACCTATGCCCTCTAGTTCTGGACTCCCCCGCCCCCCATGCCCCTCATGATTTTATAAACCTCTATAAGGTCAGCCCTCAGCCTCCGACACTCCAGGGAAAACAGCCCCAGCCTGTTCAGCCTCTCCCTGTAGCTCAGATCCTCCAACCCTGGCAACATCCTTGTAAATCTTTTCTGAACCCTTTCAAGTTTCACAACACCTTTCCGATAGGAAGGAGATCAGAATCGACTCTGGGACAGTTTGGTCAGTTGCTCTAGTTTGTAGTTCATCAGTTAGATCCTAAAGCCATGCAGTTCTATCCCATTACCATCTCCTAGGACCTGACCAATAATCCCCAAATCCAGCAATGCTGATGATCACTGTAGAAACCAGATCCCTTTTTACAGCAGTCCCCTCGGCATATTCATAGAATCCCTACAGTGTGGAAACTGACTCTCTGATAAACCTATCGCATTTCCCCTGACTAATGCACCTAACCTACGCACCCCTGAACACTATTTAGCATGACCAACTGACCCTAACCTGTACACCTCTGGCTTGTGGGAGGAAACCAGAGCAAACCCACGCAGACACGGGGAGAATGTGCAAACTCCACACAGAGAGTCGCCCGAGGCGGGAATTGAACCTGGTTCCCTGGTGCTGTGAGGCAGCAGTGCTAACCACTGAGCCACCGTGCCGCCCAAGTGCCTGTAAGTCTGGGGTAAGTTGATGTTACAAGAAGGGGTGTTGACAGCAGCACATGGATTGCAGCGGTTCAAGAAAGCAGCTCACCACCACCTTCTCAAGGGCAACTAGGGACGGGCAATAAATGCTGGGCCCAGCCAGCGATATCCACATCGCACGAGTGAATAAAATAATCATTTGTTTGTTCGTTTGTGGGAGTTTGCGATGTACACATCACCTATTTTACCAGATTGGTTCCAGTTGGAAAAGTGTCTCTCCACATCGCCTGCTCCACCGACACTGGACAGCTCGTTGTGTCTGACGAGGGTGCTATTGCAGTGAACCTCCAGGATGAGGGTCGATAAAGTTGACACAACACAGCAGCAGTATCCAGAGCGCAAGCAGCCACAGACAGCGCCAGAGCAGATACTCCAGAGAGAGAGAGAGAGAGCGAGAGCGAGAGAGAGGGACAGCCTGGTTCGGGAGAGACACTGACTGGACACAGCACCCAAAATCAAACAAAACTCTTCCAGACGGTGACAGGTAAGTTTCCGAACCTGAGGCTGGCTACGGCTTCTTCTGGAGTGCTTACAGAGGGCGTGGTCAAGCAGGGTTTCCAAGTCTAGTCCGAGATCGTCCACAAACCTGCTGGCTTCCTGGGAAAGGAGCAACAGCTGTCTGAGCGTGAGCCTCAGAGTGAGCAAGCATTGTCAGTGCTTGTGCAGACGCACGAGAAAATCCTGAAGGGGTGCAAGATTCCTTTGAGGAAGAGTTCATATCATTGTCTGCTGACCACCCCCCCCACCCCCCAAGATCCCAGTCATCTCCCTCAGTGACTTTGACAGCAGAGTTTGTCGCAGACTGGGAGGGAGTTTTAGAGAGAAATGGAAAATGTAATGGGAAGCTGCTGCTGGACAGTGTGACAATCTGATTGCTAACAAGGGTGGCACAGTGGTTAGCACTGCTGCCCTCACAGCGCCAGAGACCCGGGTTCAATTCCCACCTCAGGGAACTGTCTGTGGGGAGTTTGCACATTCTCCCAGTGTCTGTGTGGGTTTCCTCCAGGTGCTCCGGTTTCCTCCCATAGTCCAAAAATGTGCAGGTCAGGTGAATTGGCCACGCTAAATTGCCCATAGTGTTAGGGGCAGGGGTAAATGTAGGGGAATGAGTCTTGGTGGGTTACTCTTCGGAGGTTCGGTGTGGACTTGTTGGGCCGAAGGGCCTGTTTCCACACTGTAAGTAATCTAATCTAACGTTGTATTCCATTTGGCAACCTGCAGCAACACCTCCTGATAACACCCTCAGTATAGACTTTATCATCCAGTTGACTATGTTAGTGTCTGAAGGACTGACCAGCAGAGTGTCCAAGTATTGGAGCCTTGTGAGTGGAGCTGTTTGTTGGGTTGGCCAACTTCACTGACTCTAAACTCCATGCCCATATTCAGCCCAGGACATACCCCTCAAAAGGGGTTAAATGAAAATCTTCACATCTCAAGACTCAAAATGGGTAGAGTGTGAGGCAAGATCGTTCAGGTGTTCCTGGTAGTCAACAGCTACCTGGTCTTAAATTTGCCACTCTCAGACCAGAGGATGACTGCATATCCTTCCAAGTCCTGTGAAGACCCAAGGAAACCTAAACAGATAAATAAAATGTGGGCCCATGCCAGCAGTGCTTCACCGGAGGCTCACTGATGATGTTACCGAGTATGGTGACGAAGCGTCTGAAACCAAACCTTCCAGCTCAGCGAGCAAACTGACATCCAAGACCCGTGACCTACTAAATACTGGAGACCAACCACCTTTAAACACCAGGACTGGTCTGACAGGAACACTGGGAGATTCAGACTCTGTTGGCTGAGAAATGGCATGTCCTCAGAGCTTATCAAAACGACCATTCATCTGTTTCGAAAGAAAGACCTCATTTGCAAAATCTCCCAAATGATCCAATCAAAGCTTAATGGGACCAAGCAAGAAGGAACATTAAATGTATCTGTAATTCTCCAAGGACATTATCTGCAGGCCTATGGAAATTCTCCCTTCATTGGTGAAAACACGCTCTGTACAGATCAGATTAAACCAAAGCTCTAGAGGTGCTGAACACTCCTTCACACCATTTCCTGAATTGGCACTCAATAATCAATGAGGAGGGCTGTGTGCCCCACGTTGCAATCATCAGATCACTTACTGACACCTCCCTCCCCTCCCCCAGACTGGGATAATGGGTACCATTACTCTCTGTTGGGTTAAGTGAAAGACAAGAGGACACTGAACTCAGTTACAAACTCAGCAACAAAACAATTCCAGATAATGTCGAACTAGGAAGCTGTTCCCTAAGGAATGCAATGCTGCATTAATTGTCCAAATTCACAAAGGGAAAGGAGTATGGAGTTCATGAGGAAATGCCTTGCTTCTGACCTATATCTCTACTGTCCTTTCCTATTCATGTCCTTACCCAAATGTCTTTCAAATGTTTCAATTGTGCCCATATCCACTGCTTCCTCTGGAAGTTCACTCCACACGCTAACCACCCTCTGTGTAAATAATTTGCCCCTCATGTCTTTTTAAAATCTCTCTCCTCTCAACATAAAAATATGCCCTTGAGCCTTGAAATTCCCCACCCTAGGGTATAGACACCTGCCATTAGCCTTATCTATGCCCCTCATGATTTTATAAATCTCTACAAGATCACCTCTCAACCTCCTCCGCTCCAGTCAAATAACTTCCAGTCTAGGAGAAAGTGAGGACTGCAGATGCTGGAGATCAGAGCTGAAAATGTGTTGCTGGAAAAATGCAGCAGGTCAGGCAGCATCCAAGGAACAGGAGAATCTTCGTTTCGGACATAAGTTCTTCTTCAGGATTCCTGAAGAAGGGCTTATGCCCGAAACGTCGATTCTCCTGTTCCTTGGATGCTGTCTGACCTGCTGCGCTTTTCCAGCAACACATTTTCAGCTAAGTTCCAGTCTACCCAGCCTATCTTTCGATCTATTGTCTGATTTCACCTTGTCTAGTGGAGGTTGAATCCTATTATGAGAGGGAGCTGTCAAAATTGGAAGGAATCGGAAGGTTTTCCTAGGAGGAGCGTATCAGGCTGATGGACAGCCCCCTTGCCCGATATGAGGGGGGAGTGTTCAGGCTGACTCTGGAGCTGTAGTGCTCAGGTCACTGCCTACAGTGGCACAACAGCAGTGAATCACAAAACAGGTCAGGCCATTGATTAGGTTCCCTACAGTATGGAAACAGGCCCTTCGGCCCAACACGTCCACACTGACTCTCCAAAGAGTTACCCACCCGGACCCATTCCTCTACCCTACATTTACCCCTGACTAATGCAACTAACGCTATGGGCAATTTAGCATGGCCAATTCACCTGACCTGCACATCTTTGGACTGTGGGAGGAGGCCGGAGCACCCGGAGAAAACCCGCACAGAGAGAACGTGCAAACTCCACACAGACAGTCACCTGAGGCTGGAATTGAACCCAGGTCCCTGGTGCTGTGAGGCAGCAGTGCCAACCACTGAGTCACCGTGCCACCCCACACTGCATGACACTGCATAATAATAAGTCACCCTTAGCACATAAGCTCTTTTGGCTTGCTGTCTTTTGGAGGGAAGCAGTGCTAGATTTTATTCACTCACAGAATGTGGGTGTCACCAGCCTGGCAATGGATCTTGCCCATCCCTGATTGCCCAGAGGGCATTTAAGAGTCAGTCACATTGCTGTGGTAGGCGTTACGAGTTCTGGGTGCCTTTTGGCTCCCTAATGTTTCAAATCACCACATTTTAGGCTTGGAAAGATAAGAGGGAACTCTTCGTTTAATTTGAACCAGCCACCATGACTGTCTTTACTCAATGTTATGTTGTACACAGCTAACACTCCAGTGCAGGAGTGAACGTGATCCCACTGGAACACGACCCCACATACAAATGGTTCCCGGCTAAACAGTTCCCAGCTCTTCACAGACTAACACGTGACAGTCAGTAATGAAGAGAAGAAGCCATGGGTTATCTTTATGTTTGGAGTTGGATCTGCCAGTGCTTGATGTGATCCAGTTAGACCTGGTGATGGGTGGCTGGACTATCTGTTACCCGTATAAGTGTGGAAATCTGCCCCTCTTGCACTGTAAAATACTGAAGATGGGGCATTGAAAAAATTTCCCTGCCAAGCTTCACAATTCCTCATTCCTAACATATTAATAAAAATGACCTATTTCTCATTTATTAATCCCTTTTCTGGTCTTATGTCATTTTTAAAACATTAACCTATTTTTCTAGTCAACCTGTTCCCTGATCTTATTGCACACACCTCTGGAGCAGATATATGAAATAACTATTGCCACACTTGGGTGCTAAACTGCATCATACTCCCTCAATTCAATGAGGTAAAAACAATGACTGCAGATGCTGGAAACCAGATTCTGGATCAGTGGTGCTGGAAGAGCACAGCAGTTCAGGCAGCATCCAAGGAGCTTCGAAATCGACATTTCGGGCAAAAGCCCTTCACGAAACATCGATTTCGAAGCTCCTTGGATGCTGCCTGAACTGCTGTGCTCTTCCAGCACCACTAATCCAGAATCCCTCAATTCAATGCCCTTTCTAAACTAAAACAGGCATGTAGCTGTAATTGGCGATTTTCTGACCATTATTCTGAAGTCACAATAAAATGAAATGTTTGATTCTTTCCCCTATCGTTCCTTCAGATGGTTATAGAAATGGATGTTCATAAATTTCTCAGAGGTGAAGAAAAATATTCCAGCACGTCAATGACTGATGCATCCTGGGAAGGTGCCTTCCCTGCACGTGCTCCAATCCAACAAAATGGATTCCATTCGTAGAATCGCACATCCCGGACACCAGTATTACGCCTGGATAAAGGCTTCAACTGGAAACTTAAACACTGACAAAAGGCATTAAAAGACACTAAAGATAAACTTAAATCAAAATTAATCCATGGAATGTGGGCCAGCATTCACTGCACTTCCCAAGTTGCCTAGAGAATAGTCAACCACATTGCAGTGAGTCTGGAGTCACACATAGGCCAGACCAAGTAAGGATAGCAGATTTCCCTCCCTAAAGGACATTAGTGAACCAAACAGGGTTTTTTGACTAAATAGATACATGGAGAAAGTGAGGACTGCAGATGCTGGAGATCAGAGTCGAGAGTGTGGTGCTGGAAAAACACAGCCGGTCAGGCAGCATCCGAGAAGCAGGAGAATCAACATTTCGGGCAGGAATTCCCGATGAAGGGCTTATGCCCAAAACATCGATTTTCCTGCTCCTCGGATGCTGCCTGACCAGCTGTGCTTTGCCAGCACCGCACTCTTGACTCTAAATAAATACATAGTCATCATTAAATTCTTAATTCCAGAATTTTATTGAATTCAAATTTCACCCTCTGCCAGGGCAGGATTTGAACTTGGATCCCATAATGCCACCTGGGTCCCTGGATTAAGAGTTTAGTGATCATACCTCTGGGGTGGTCTACTCAAGAACAAGGTGAGAGTTTCCATTGTGAAATATGCGTTGCTTATGTCAAAAGTTTTGTTCTGTTTATGCAGGAATTTTAATTACCAGGGAAAATACCAGACCTTTTCACTAAATAAAAAAATCTGTGTGTGATATGTGGGGAAAAACAATAAATAATAATAGAATAATAGATGTTAATGCTAGGTGAGGATTCAAAGTATCTATGGTTGCAGCATTGTTAAATACAGGTAAGCGCATGTATTGTCAAAGAAGATTTAGTTAAACATCACACAACACCAGGTTATAGTCCAACAGGTTGAACTATAACCTGGCGTTATGTGATTTGTAACTTTGTCCACCCCACTCCGACACCGACTCATCAACATCAAAGAAAATTAAGACTTTTATAATGAACTCTAATTTGGCATTTTCAATGGAGTGTACCACTGATATACACATAATTGTGTATATTGCAGACAGTATACTATGTTCAGTAGAAATCTTTGCACTCTCAAATTTATTGCGAACTCCAATCACACAAAATCAAAGTCGTATTTTCTTTTTACTATGGCGCACAATGAGCTAAATGAATTTGAGAGATTGATAAGGAAGTGCGGTTCCAAATGCCCATCTCTTGGGTTTACCTTGCAACACAGCCTCCAATAATGTGAGCACAGAGAGCATGTTAATTCAGGCAGAAGTGTCTTGTTATTTTTACTGGTCGCCTCGGAGAGAGAAAGATTTCAGCCTTTTAAGCTGAAGAATGACACAAGTCAAACATTAACAAAACCTCAAAACACGAGGCGTGCTGTGGTCTGCCTGGCAACAGGGCCATGGGTCCTTTATTTGATTGAGTCTCTGCCATGTTATAAAGAGTTATGGCTGGCAGGGGGGTGGGATCAGTGTCTTTTCACACACCCAGATACCACTGTTGCTGTACCGTACGAGGTAGCCGATATCCATATTCTCAAATCAGGAATGGTGCAAGAGTTTTATTTTTGAATGTTGATTCTGCTGCTGGCTACCAGTAGGTTGGTCAAAATCAAAGCGTGGTGGGCGGGGGGGGGGAGTGTCATTCCCCCCACCTTTCTCCACACCCCCCCCCTCGTTCTCAGCATCGTGGGTCAGCCCAGCACCCTGGTGTCAGCCATGACTCAGTTGGTACCAGTCTCCCCACAGATCCAGGTGTTCAGACACAACGATAGGCCATGTCCGATCGAGACGAAGAGAAATCTCTTCAGTTTTGTCAGATCCTTTACCAGAGGAGGCAGCGAAGGCTGAGTCGGTTGAATGTTGTTTTTCAGAAAGAAATAGATCTCTTGACACAGCGCATGTCACAGGATATGGGGTTCTGGATCAATGGTGCTGGAAGAGCACAGCAGTTCAGGCAGCATCCGAGGAGCTTCAGCAAAATCGACGTTTCGGGCAAAAGCCCTTCATCAGGAATAAAGGCAGAGAGCCTGAAGCAGGGAGAGATAAGCTAGAGGAGGGGGGGGGTGGGGAGAGAATAGCATAGAGTACAATGGGTGAGTGAGGGAGGAGATGAAGGTGATAGGTCAGGGAGGAGAGGG
>NC_057726.1:63064425-63067119 GCF_004010195.1 Chiloscyllium plagiosum | reverse complement strand
GGTGGGGCAGGAGCAGGCTGAGACAATGGGTCGGCCGGCGCAGTCAGGTTTGTGGATTTTGGGCAGGAGGTAGAAGCAGGCGGTGCGGGGTTGTGGGACTATGAGGTTGGAGGTGGTGGGGTTATGGATGGTCTGGGAGATGATGGTTTGGTGGTGGGGGGTGGGGTCATGGTCAAGGGGGCAGTAGGAGGAGGTCTCCGCGAGCTGGCGTTTAGCCTCAGCAATATAAAGATTGGTGCGCCAAACAACCACTGCGCCTCTCTTGTCTGCTGGTTTGATAGTGAGGTTGGGGTTGGAACGGAGGGAGTGGAGGGCTGCACATTCCGAGGGTGAGAGGTTGGAGTGGGTGAGAGGGGTGGAGAGGTTGAGGTGGTCAATGTCATGGCGGCAGTTGGCTATGAAGAGATCCAGGGCGGGTAAGAGGCCAGCACGAGGTGTCCAGGTGGATGGGGTGTGTTGAAGGCAGGAGAAGGGGCCGTCAGAGGGTGGGCGAGAGTCTTGGTTGGAGAAGTAGGTGCGGAGGCGAAGGCAGCGGAAGAATTGTTCGATGTCACGCCGTGTGTTGAATTCATTAATTCTTTGCTCTAACCAACACTATACACCAGGTATGTTGATGACATTTTCTTCCTCTGGACCCATGTCAAAGAATCATTGAAACAACTATGCAGTGATATCAATGAGTTTCATCCCACTGTCAGACTTACCATGGACTACTCTTTAGTATCTGTCTCATTCTTGGACACATGCATCTCCACCAAGGATGGACACCTCAGCACCACACTCTACCGCAAACCCACAGATAACCTCACAATGTTACACTTCTCCAGCTTCCACCCGAAACACACTAAAACAGCCTCCCCTATGGACAAGCCCTACACATACACAGGATCTGTTCAGATGAGGAGGAACACAACGGACATCTGAAGGTGCTGGAGGACGCCCTCAGGACGATGCTCAGCTCATCGACAGCCAGTTCTGACGTGCCACAGCAAGAAACTGTAATGACCTCCTCAGGAGACAGACATGAGCTGTGACTGACAGGGTACCCTTCGTTGTCACAGGAGCTGAAAAACGACACCATGTTCTTCACAGCCTGCAACACATTATCGATGAGGATGAGCAGCTCGCCTCCACTTCATATCTTTAAACAACCACCAAACCACAAACAGATCATTGTTCGTAACAAACTGTCTGGCTTTCAGCACAACACCGTACAACCCTGTCATAGCAACCACTACCAAACGTGTCAGAGTGTCAACATGGATATTACCATTACATGCGGGGACACCACCCACCGTGTACACAGCAGGTACTCATGTGACTTGGCCAACGTTGTCTATCTCATACGCTGCAGGCAAGGATGCCCTGAGACACGGTACATCGGTGAGACCGAGGAGAGACTACGGCAATGGATGAATAGACGCAGCGCAATGATCACCAGACAGGAGTGTTCCCTCCCCATCGCTCAGGGACATTTGGCCTTAGATCTTCGGGTGACCATCCTCCAAGGCGGACTTCGGGACAGGCAGCAACACAAAGTGGCCGAGCAGAGGCCGATAGCCAAGTTCGGTACCCGTGGGGATGGCCTCATCTGGGACCTTGGGTTCATGTCACACTATAAGGTGACCCCATTGCACTATACCCTCTCTCACTCACTCTCTCTCTCTCTCTCTCACACACACACACATACATACATTCTTACATACTCACACAGACATGCAGACCCTCTCTCACACACACACATACACCCCCCACAATCACTTGCACGCACTCTCTCACAGGCTTATACCCCATCACACTCACACACACACACACTTTACCACGCTTGCACACATGTAGGTGGCACGGTGGCTCAGTGGTTAGCACTGCTGCCTCACAGCACCAGGGCCCCGGGTTCGGTTCCACACTCAGGTGACTGACTGTGTGGAGTTTGCACATTCTCCCTGTGTCTGCGTGGGTTTCCCCCCGGGTGCTCCGGTTTCCTCCCACAGTCCAAAGGTGTGCAGGTCAGGTGAATTGTCCACGCTAAATTGCCCGTAGTGTTTGGTGCATTAGTTAGAGGGAAATGGGTCTGGGTGGGTTACTCTTCGGGTGGCTCAGTGGTTAGCACTGCTGCCTCACAGCACCAGGGCCCCGGGTTCGGTTCCACACTCAGGTGACATTCTGTGTGGAGTTTGCACATTCTCCCCGTGTCTGCGTGGGTTTCCCCCGGGTGCTCCGGTTTCCTCCCACAGTCCAAAGATGTTCAGTTCAGGTGAATTGGCCATGCTAAATTGCCCGTAGTGTTTGGTGCATTAGTTAGAGGGAAATGGGTCTGGGTGGGTTACTCTTCGGCGGGTCGGTGTGGACTGGTTGGGCCAAAGGGCCTGTTTCCATGCTGTAGGGAATCTAATCTAATCAAACACACACTCTCTCACATGCAATTACCTTTGCATGCTCTCACACACGCGCACACACACATAAGTCTATGGGGTGAATTTGTATTTGCAGAATTGTAATTACAGATACAATCTGTTTTGTTCAGAAAAATGCACAATCATGCAATATTTTAAAAATTCCTACTTTGGAAATAGAACCAAGATTGGGATACAGACAGACTCTAACCTCACAACTTTAATAAATTGTCTGAGCTGAGGCATAACCTTTCTTTTTATAAAACCTTAAGTTATGTCGGGAATGGGACTGAAAAGAAGT
>NC_057726.1:63045715-63063925 GCF_004010195.1 Chiloscyllium plagiosum | reverse complement strand
CTCAAACACTGGGCAATGTGCAAACAAGGATCTGAAAGCAGGTGTGTGCTAACTCTGTACGGAGGTGAGTAGCCCCCACTTTGAAGTGTAGACCAGGAGCATTCTGGTATCAAACACTCATTCATCACCCGAAAGAGTCGCATTGGCTCCCAGCGCTGATGGAAGGGTTGGAGTGGCAGGGGAAATGGAGGGCCATTGTGCTGATATATGGTGTGTGCTATGGTCACCGTGGTCAGCATGGTCACCTGTCAGCTCTGAGGTTTACGATAGGGCCACCATTTCCTTGATAGATATTAGATGAGCCAAGTTCCCTTTCAATTTGTCAACTCCAGAGAGCGTGTCTGTTGTCTGTTCAACCCTGGAGGCATAACAACTGGAATCCCAATCTTTTTATTTGAATTTGCTCATGGGCCTTGGGTGGTGTTGGCTGGACCTGCACAATCCTAATTGGGAAGTTGGCGACGAGCTGTCATCTTGAGCTGGTATAATTCTTGGTGCGTAATGGCACCCACAATGCCCGGAGGGAGGGAGTTCCAGGATTTTCACCCAGCAACACTGAAGGAACAGCGATATATTTCCAAGTCAAGATGGTGAGTGGCTTGGGAACTTGCAGAGGGTTGTGTTCCCCTGTATCTGCTGCCCCTGTCCTTTCAGGTGATTGAGGTCATGGGTTTGGAATGCTCTAAAGGAGACTTCGTTTTAGTTATTACAGTGCCTCTTCTAGATGGTATACCCTGCTGCTACTGAGTGTTGGTGATGGAGGGAGTGGATGTTGGATGGGGTGGATAAGGTGCCAATCACGTAGGCTGAAGGGTGTCAAGCTTTTTGACTGTTGCTGGAGCTGCCCCCATCCAGGCGAGAGGGGAGTATTCCATCACACTCCTGCCTTGTGCCTTGCAGACGGTGGACATGCTTTAGGGAGTAAGGGGAGGCGAGCTGCTCACTGCTGAACTCCTGCTTTTGTAGCCACAGTACATACGTGGCTGGCTCAGCTCAGTTTCTGGTCAATGGAAAACCTCAGGATTTTGGGAGTGGGGAGATCTCAGCCAGGATAATGCCACGAAACATCGAGGGGAGATGGTTAGATTCTGTCTTATAGGAGGCGGCCATTGTGTGGGGCAAATGAGGCTTGCCCCATTATCGGGCCAAGCCACACGAACATTGGCAGCAGCAATTGAGGACAGAGATGCCCTTAATACCTGAGAGAGATTGATTAATTCGGAGAATTGGTTGTGAAATTGCATTGTCAGCATCTAGTGGACACTCGCTCAATATGTCTTGTGGGGTTTGGTGAGGGAGGGAGGGGCTAGTCCTCATGCTTTGTTCCTCACATTACATCACCATCCTTTTACTTCAATGTGTTTTTGTCTGAGTGAGACACTTTTTTTTCTAAAAGCTTTTCAGCTTCAACACTGGGACTTATTGACTTAAACTCCGAGTCAAAGGGTGACGTGGTTTTTTTCCCTCAGTGCCCGAGGTCATACACAGCACTGGGTAGGCCCAGGCCTGACTGGGGTGCGTCAGGCCCCTCTTTGTTTCACTTGTATCAGCACAGTCTGCGTGTTGTGAGGCACTGCACAGGCACTAAGTCGAGCTGCTGCCCAGGAAAGGTTTCATTTCATTTCCAGCCAACCTGCTCCGTCAGCCCACTTACTGAAGCTGTCAATGGCCCTTGGTGTGAGATTTGGAGGCAGTCCCATACCTTCACTGGTGAAAGAGTGGAGGTTGTGCAGCGCCCTCCTCGCCAGTCAGTCCACTCAACCTTCGACAAGGGCGTTAAGGTAACTGAGGGGGAGAGAACTGCTGTTACTTCCAGTTATCAGTTGCTGTTCGATATGTGTCTGTCCCTTTGACAGAGTCCCGGTGGCTACCCCATGGCGATGCTCGCACCCCATATGGGATCAGGAACATGGCGGTAACGTCCCTGCTTCAAAGGTGGAGCTGAGTTTCCCCTGGGTCTAACCCTGCAGGAACTCTTTCTTCCAAGAGGAGGGATGACAGTGATCACTGGTAATCACGTTGAATAATAATCCACAGGCCAAGGCTAAAACTCTGGGAATGCAGGTTCAATTCCCAGCTTGTGGAGTTTAAACTTTATTAATACATTGATAAGATAAAGCTAGTGTCTGTCAGGATGACAATTATCATCAATGGTTGTAAACGCTTGAATGTTTTAGTAATATCCTTTACCAAAGGGAATCTGTCCTCATTACCTGGTCTGCTACTGCTTATCACTGTAGATCTGGACTCAACTGCGCTCTGCAATGGTTCAGCACGACACTCAGGTCCAGGGAAATCCGGGCTGGACAACAAGTGGCAGGGATTCCAACTTCCATTTTTGTTTATTAAAAAAAGCTGGTTGTAAGTAGATCCTCGAGAGAAGGATGACTGTTGGAGGGAGTGTCTCCATGTTGGTTGCTGTCGGTTCCTGTCCCAGCATCGCTTCACCAGTCAACAATAATTGGCTTCAATACTTTGTGAGCATTTTCCTGATTTGAATAGGATGTCCACTTTCTCCAAAGTTGGCTCCAAGTGTGTGATGGGATTGATTCTTGAAGGTTTGCTGAGGACAGGGAGAAAGCTTTGCACCCGTCTCGCACCTTTTCTGGGCGCGGATTGGTCTTACAGCGTTTTTTTTTTGGAAGGTTTGTTTTTAAGGTTGGCAGTTGATGCACAGCAAGATCCCAATGTGACACTCGCTCGGTCTGTTTTCAAACCAAGGTGGTTCTGGGAAAAAAAAATATTGCTTCAGACGCCTCCTCCACTTTGAAGAAATGTGGGGGAGATCTTTAAAGACCACCCGAGGGGACAGACAGGACCTTTTCAAGGTCCCGATCAGGGAGACAGTGTCTTCGACGGTGCAGCCCACCTGCAGGCCTGAACTGGAATGTCTCGGGACTCTGGCGTTGAACCCGTGACCTTTGAACTCAAGCGCTGCCACCCGCCTCACCGTTGATCACAGTCGCGACCCAGGCTTGAAATTCCAGGAGCATTGGCATTAAGTGGGCAAGAGGAGGCCATGTTTCATCCTGCTCCCCTCCTCCATCAATACTCAATGTGAGATACCGTGAGGGGGATGTTTTAGTCTCTAGGCCCCTCTGCCATTGGTGACAGCACATTCAGGGTGGGGCAAAGATTGCCGGGGCTTTGTATCTTTCTCGTGGCAACTCAAAAGAGTCTGCCGCATAAACATGAACGTTTGTCAGGGCTGCTACAGTGGTGACTTTTGTTATTCAGAGCTAAAAGGGTGAGTCCAGCAAAGAGTTAAATAGTTTGGCAGTTGGCCACCAGGCGCCCTGGCAAGGCTGGGCTGGGTAGCTGCCAAAGCCATGTCGACAGAGCAGGTACAGTTAGTCAGCGGAGGCTGCTCTCGTCAGCTGGGCAAGCACCCACCCCCCTCCTCCCCCCAGCGCACCCCCCCCCCCCCCCCCACTCTCCAAACACAGCCAGCAGCTCAGCCACCTAGTGAGTTCTCTCAGTGAGTGCAGCAGGCAGCACAGAGCGGGTGTAATGAAGAGTCAGCTGGACTCGAAACGTTAGCTTGCTGTCTGTCTGCACAGACGCTGTCTGCCCCACTGAGATCTGCAGCTTTTCAGAGTGAGTGTATGTGTTAGAGAGTCAGTGTGTCAGCAGTGGAGCATATAGAGTCAGTGTGGGAGAGAGAGAGAGAGAGTATCAGTTTGGGAGGTCTCAGTACAGATACAGTTGTGAGAGAGAATCAGTGTGAGGGGGCGGGGGGGAGAAGGGTGAGGGAGAGTCAGTGTGGGAGTGAGCAACGAATGGTCAGAGATGTGTGAGCTGCATGTGTAAGGAGAGAAACACTTGATTTCTCTACTCTGGGAATCTGGTTTACACAGTATTCCAAGGAACTGCCCCTGTGTGAATTGGGTGTTCTAGTGCAACCTGAAGGAACAGTTTGGGGTGTATTTTCCTCCCGTGGTTGGCTTGTCTGTGGACCGGTTCTGAAGAGGATGCTGGGACTGGATGCGCTTCTCTGAGGTAGGACGCTATCTGCAGTCACCTTCTTTCTGAATTGAGCAGGAAGAATAGGAAAAGGCTGCAGGTTTATTAACGTTTGCTGAGTCAGTTCACCGTGTCTAACATCTCCGATCTCAGACCCAGTGTGATTTGTCACTGGCTGCAGCAATCGGTAGTGTGTGTTTTTGGGATCTTGCTGTTCCTTAATGGCCCCCATGATCCAGTCCACAGAAGCAATCCCCTGTGAGAACCCAACCAGGCTCACCGTCTTGATCAAAGTGGGGCTCTGAATGATTTTGTTTTGTGCTGGTTATACACGGAAACATGTAGTAGGGGCTTTTAAAGCAAAGAACAGCCTTGAAAGCTTTGTTTCTATAACAACAGTGGCCTGGGAGTTGTATTCAGCAGAGCTGTTTGACTCTGTGGGCCACTGTAATATTGTTCACAGGTTCAAACTCTGCTGGATTGTCCATCAGTTCAAGATCCCGTCACCCATGGGCTCAATGTGAAAACCACACTGAATCTGCAGAAGCTGTTTCTCCAAAACTCTTTGCCCAGATATGGCATCTCTGACTAGGCCCAGTTTTTATTATTTCTAATTGAGGAGGCAGTGGTGCCATGGTAACATCAATGGACTAGTCACCCAGAGAACCAGGCTAATGCTTTGGATACATAGAGTTCAAAGCCCGCCATGGTAACATTTAAATTCAATATTAAAAAGTAAAAATCGCATCTCATGGTTTAAAAGTATTACAATGTAACTATAATCTGTTGTTATTGTTTAAAAAAAACCCCATCTCGTTCACTAATATCCTTTAGGGAAGGAAATCTGCCATCCTTACCTGCCCAACACGGGCAGATAGGAAGAGCTGGCCTTGCCCGCGATACCCACATCCCATGAGCAAATTAAAAACAAAATTACCCTTGAGAAGGTGATGGGGAGCTGCCATCTTGAACCACGGCAGTCCACCTGCTGTGGGTTGACCCACAATGCCCTTAGGGACGGAATTCCGGGATGTTGACCCGGCAACAGTGAAGGTACAGCGAGATATTTCCAAGTCAGCATGGTGAATGGCTCGGAGGGGGAGCTTGCAAGGGGTGATGTTCCCATGTATCTGCTGCCCTTGTCATCATAGTGGCCATGAGGTTTGGCAGATGTTGTCAGAGGAGTTTTGTTGAGTTACTGCAGTGCATTTTGTAGATGGCAAACATTGCTGCTCCTGAACATCGGTGGCTGAAGGTGTGAATGTTAACAGTGGTGGATGGTATAGCAGACATGAGGCTGCTTTGACCTGGTTGGTGTTGAGCTTCCAAGTGTTGTTGAAGCTGCATACATCCAAGCAAGTGGGGAGTATACTATTACACTACTGACTTGAGCCTTGTAGATGGTAGACAGGCTTTGGGGAGTCAGGAGGTGAGTTATTCTTGTAGATGATGGATGGGCTTTGAAGGTAGTCATCGTGCAGTGCCTGTCCCTGAGTCAGAAGCATGTTCAGACATTGCCTGATTCAGCTTCCAAACTGGTCAGTATAATTTAATCTCAAATACAATCCTCAAAATAGCTGGCAAACAAGAAAGCTAACAAAACAGAGAAACTGTCCTGACAAAAGGTCAGTTGCCAGGGTCACAGCTTCCCGATACCAAAATCAATCATGTTGCAATGGATGTTGCGGAATGTCGGAACAAGGCAAGGCCCACTCAGCCTTTCCATTCTGCCCTGTCATTCAGTTAAATCAGGATGATCAACTTACCCACCATAGGCGGGCACGGTGGCCCAGTGATTAGCACTGCTGCCTCACAGCGCCAGGGACCCAGGTTCGATTCTCCCCGTGGGTTTCCTCTGGGGGCTTCAGTTTCCTGCCACTGTCCAGGGATGTGTGGGTTAGGGTGGTGTGGCAATGCTAAACTGTCCCATAGTGCCCAGGGATGTGTAGGTTAGGGTGGATTGGCCATGCTAAACTGTCCCATAGTGCCCAGGGATGTGTGGGTTAGGGTGGATTGGAAATGCTAAACTGCACATAGTGCCCAGAGATGTGTGGGTTAGGGTGGATTGGCAATGCTAAACTGTCCCATAGTGCCCAGGGATGTGTAGGTTAGGGTGGATTGGCAATGCTAAACTGTCGCATAGTGGCCAGGGATGTGTGGGTTAGGGTGGATTGGCAATGCTAAACTGCCCATAGTGCCCAGGGATGTGTGGGTTAGGGTGGTGTGGCAATGCTAAACTGTCCCATAGTGGCCAGGGATGTGTGGGTTAGGGTGGATTGGCAATGCTAAACTGTCCCATAGTGTCCAGAGATGTGTGGGTTAGGGTGGATTGGCAATGCTAAACTGTCCCATAGTGCCCAGGGATGTGTAGGTTAGGGTGGATTGGCAATGCTAAACTGCCCATAGTGCCCAGGGATGTGTGGGTTAGGGTGGATTGGCCATGCTAAACTCACCCATAGTGTCCAGGGATGTGTGGGTTAGGGTGGTGTGGCAATGCTAAACTGCCCATAGTGTCCAGGGATGTGTGGGTTAGGGTGGATTGGCAATGCTAAACTGCCCATAGTGCCCAGGGATGTGTAGGTTAGGGTGGATGGGCAATGCTAAGCTGTCCCATAGTGCCCAGGGATGTGTGGGTTAGGGTGGATGGGCAATGCTAAACTGTCCCATAGTGCCCAGGGATGTGTGGGTTAGGTTGGATTGGCAATGCTAAACTGTCCCATAGTGGCCAGGGATGTGTGGGTTAGGGTGGATTGTCAATGCTAAACTGTCCCATAGTGTCCAGGGATGTGTGGGTTAGGGTGGATTGGCAATGCTAAACTCACCCATAGTGCCCAGGGATGTGTAGGTTAGGGTGGATTGGCCATGCTAAACTGTCCCATAGTGCCCAGGGATGTGCAGGTTAGGGTGGATTGGCCATTCTAAACTGTCCCATAGTGCCCAGGGAAGTGTGGGTTAGGGTGGATTGGCAATGCTAAATTGCCCATAGTGTCCAGGGATGTGTAGGTTAGGGTGAATTGGCAATGCTAAACTGCCCATAGTGTCCAGGGATGTGTAGGTTAGGGTGAATTGGCAATGCTAAATTGCCCATAGTGTCCAGGGATGTGTGGGTTAGGGTGAATTGGCCATGCTAAATTGCCCATAGTGTCCAGGGATGTGTAGGTTAGGGTGAATTGGCAAAGCTAAATTGCCGATAGTGTCCAGGGATGTGTGGGTTAGGGTGAATTGGCCATACTAAATTGCCCATAGTGTTCAGGGATGTGTAGGTTAGGGTGAACTGGCCATGCTAAATTGCCCATAGTGTCCAGGGATGTGTAGGTTAGGGTGAATTGGCCATGCTAAATTGCCCATAGTGCCCAGGGATGTGTGGGTTAGGGTGAATTGGCCATACTAAATTGCCCATAGTGTCCAGGGATGTGTAGGTTAGGGTGAATTGGCCATACTAAACTGCCCATAGTGTTCAGGGATGTGTAGGTTAGGGTGAATTGGCCATGCTAAATTGCCCATAGTGTCCAGGGATGTGTAGGTTAGGATGAATTGGCCATACTAAACTGCCCATAGTGCCCAGGGATGTGCAGGTTAGGGTGAATTGGCCATGCTAAACTGCCCATAGTGCCCAGGGATGTGTAGGTTAGGGTGGATTGGCCATGCTAAATTGCCCCATAATGTCCAGGGATGTGTAGGTCAGGTGCATTAGTCAGGGGCAAATGTAGAGTTGGCAAAAGTGAGGACTGCAGATGCTGGAGATTAGAATCGAGTGTGGCGCTGGAAAAGCACAGCAGGCTAGGCAGCATCCGAGGAACAGGAAAATCGTTGTTTTGTGCAAAAGCCCTTCATCAGGAATGTAAATAGAGCAATAGGGGAATGTATCTGGGTGGGTTACTCTTCATCAGGAATGGTAAATGTAGGGTAATTAGGGGTATAGGTCTGGGTGGGTTTCTCTTCAGAGGATCAGTGTGAACCTGTTCAGCTGAAGGGCCCGTTTCCACAGTGTAGGGATTCTATGATTCTATCAAAATTCACTGCCCTTGGCCCATGCCATGTCAGACTTCTGGTTAACCAGATAATTATCGATCTCAAATTTCAAATTTACAGTTGATCTCTCCTCAACTGCCATTTGAGAAAGGGAATTCCCTTTGTACATTAAAGTGTTTTCTAGTTTCACTCCTGATAGGTTTTCAACTGTGCCACCTAGTCCCAAAACAAACAAAAATACTTCCTCTCTACCTTTCCCTATGCTGCTCTCCTGATGTCACGCAACCTTCAATCAAATCAGACTTAAGCTTCCAACTTCCAGGGAATGCTACCCTAGTTTGTGAAATCGCTCCTTGGGATTTAACCCTGGGAGATCACATCTTATTCTGGTGAATCAACACTGCACTCCATTCAAGGCCAATATGTCCTTCCCCGGGTGTGGTGACTCCAGTGACCGTTGTCTGCCCATGGCTTAGTAAGCTGGGGCCACCCTGTTGTATTCTAGTCCCCTGCACAGAAAGGTCCATTAGCCTTTTGGTTAGTGTCCCCACTTGATCATGAGCTTTTTAAGGTTTATGGACATGGGCATCCACTGATTCTAACTTTTCACCATCTGGAACAAACTTTCTTCTATCTTTTTGAAGTCCTTTTGCCACAGTTTTACCAATGCTCTCTGTGTAAATTTACACTTGTATGGCTCAGCTTCCCACCAAGTACTCCACCTCGATTGTACATCCAATCCATGACATCAGTTGTAGACCCAGTCAGCAAATTAAAAATCTTTCCCAAACTGTTAGTTTTGTTCCATTTACCAGTGTTATTACAGGGGGTATGGGGAGCATGGACTGCACCCCTTAGTGAAGGGTCAATGACGAGAGAGTAGAATTTTAAACTGAAGGGCAGGAGGTTTAGAAGGGAGTTGAGGAAATGTTTTTTTTTTCCACCCAGAGGGTGGTGGGGGTCTGGAATGTGCTGCCTGGGAAGGGCTTTGAGACGGGAAACCTCACACAATCTTGAAACAAATTCTTGGATGGGCTCTTAAAGCATCATAACATTCAAGGCGATGGGCTAAGTGCTGGTAGAGCAGATAAGTTATAGAAAGTCCAACAGTGCAGAAAGAGACCTTTCAGCCCATCGGATGTCTGCCGTCCGAAGAGCATTCGGACAACAGACACAGTGGGCCAAAGGGCCTGTTCTGTGGTGTATAACTGAATGGCAGGTTTGGGTCTTTTTCTTTCCTGAGAATTGAAAACCCTCTCACATCGCACATGAAAAGGAGCGATTACAACACAACTGCATATGGGCAAGGTCCCAACAGATCCTAACAGATTGGGGACATAGCTTTAAATTAAGGGGTGGTAGGTATAGGACAGATGTCAGGGGTAGATTCTTTACTCAGCGAGTCGTGAGTTCATGGAATGCCCTGCCAGTAGCAGTGGTGGACTCTCCCTCATTATGGGCATTTAAACAGGCGTTGGATAGGCATATGGAGGATAGTGGGCTAATGTAGATTAGGCGGGCTTGGATCGGCGCAACATCGAGGGCCAAAGGGCCTGTACTGCTCTGTATTTTTCTCCTGGATCATCCTGGAGGCCATACCCAACGCAGCATTTGTGAAGAAGAGAACAATTTGGTCACTGTAACATGTTAATCTCAATGTCAGGTTAACTTCCAAGCTCATCTCTTTCTCTTCCCCCAGTGCCATTGACCCACTAATGCATCAGCGGCAATGAATAAAGAGCCGCTCTCTGTTCAGGATTGATAGAGTATTTTTAAACACATTTTCTGTCATGTGATGTTCCCATCTCCGTGCTGATCAGTGAACAGAGTGTTGACAGTAACTATCTGGGACAAGTGTGATTAATCCATCAACAAAACACACAGAATGCTGGAACTCTGTGAAACAAACAGAGAATGCTGGAGAAACTCAGAAGGTGGAAAGAAATAGTTCATCTTTCGAATTCGAAACATGAAGTCCATTTCTCTTCACTGACTTGCTGAGTTTCTCCAGCACTTTGCTTTTGCTATTAACCCTTTCTTGGGCTGAAGGACAGGGGAGTGTTGATCTGGCATTTTGTCAAAATTACTTTCTACCCCTTCAATTTCCACCCACATCACTTCCTCTTCTCCCTCCAGCCCTGCCACCCCAATCCTCAGGTTCTCTGTCCTCCCTCCCATCTCTGACCCAATTCCTCATCCACCACCTCCTTCATCTCCTCACTGCTCCATCACCCACTCCCCATCTAATCACCTTGTTGCTTACACTCATTGCGGATAATGGTAGTAAGTGGGGATTAAGATGGACATGTCTCGAGGGATTCAGTTTGTTTCAATTGCAAAGACAGTAAGGATGCCACAATTAGCTGAAGCTCCCTGAAACTGAGGGGGGTGGGGGTGGAGTGAAGACATATTGGGGGCTCTTACAGGATCCTTGGTGTTAAGTAGAAAGTGAGGACTGCAGATGCTGGAGATCAGAATCGAGAGTGTGGTGCTGGAAAAGCACAGCAGGCCAGGCAGCATCCGAGGAACAGGAGAATCGACGTCGATATCCCTGTTGGAAAGCCAGGATGGGGATCAGCTCATCCACTATTCAGATTATGCATGAGGACTGACCCACTTCACATCACAACTGTAAATGCCAGCATTTACAGCAGGGCCTCTCAAAGTGGGATTGCCAAGCTGGGATTTCAGAGTCTCAGCATCCCACCCAGATCCCCCACCCTATGCCCACAGTATGGGGCAATTTAGCATGGCTAAACTACCTAACCTGCACACCTTTGGATTGTAGGGGGGGAGAGTGTCTGCGTGGAGTTTACACAGTCGCCTGAGAGAGCAATCAAACCTGGTTCCCTGGCGCTGTGAGGCATCAGTGTTAGCCACCATGCCACCCCATACCACCAAGAGATGGTGATAGTTGTCATCTTTGGAGTGGGCTCACGGTCGGAGACAAACGGATACACTGGTACTGCTTCAGGTCCTGTTTTTAATGAGTCCTCACTGGTGTCTTTAACACGTTGCAGGCAGCCAATGAAAACACGAACAAATAAATAGCGCAGATGCTGGTGAATGTGAAGGTCTGGTGATTAAGGCTGAGCTGTGGGGCTTTGTGAGGCTGAGCTGTAATAAATGTTTAACAACGTGATGACACTGATCTGGAACGCAGTCCACTCAGCACTAATATTATTTGGGTGTTTTGTGTAGGAATTAACACTGTGTGGCAAAACAAAACGCTGGCCTCTGGTTCCACAGATATAATACCCTGCAGTAAATAATAGGCTGGAGAGAGGGAGAGGGGAACAATTACTGACAGGGAAGCTCTTCAATATCAGCTCAACATCAGAAGCCACCTTGAACCGTGTGAGATCATATCCTGAGAGGTGACCTGATAGGTGTGTTTAAACTTGCTAATGGGTTCCATCAAAGCATAGAAATGGACCAGCCAGCCCATTCGATGAGATCATGGCTGGTCTGACAACCCTCAACTCTACTTTCCTGCCTTTTTCCCATAATCCCTTCATTCTCTCGGTGATTAAAGATCTATTACAGCCCTGAATATACTGAATGGTCCAGACTCTAGAGCCCCCTGCAGTAAAGAGGTCCATGGATGCACTCCCCTCTGAGAGAGGAAATTCCTCCTCATCTGTGTTTTCAATGGCTGAGTCCGTACTCTGAAATAATGTCCTCTGGTTGTAGGCTTTACTGAAAGGGGTCTTTTTGAACACCGGAAGAAACGTGTGTTTCAATAATGTCTCCTCTCATTCTTCTAAGCTCCAAAGAGTACAAGTCCAACCGACTGAACCATCCCTCATAAGAAAATCCCCTCCCACCCCCCACCCCTATACCTGGGACCAGCCTAGTGAACATTTTCTGGACTGCCTCCAATACCATTATATTTTTCCTTGGATGAGGGCTCAGAAACTGCTCCTCGTATTCCGGCTGTGTTCTGACAAGTGCTTTGCACAGATTTAGCAAGCCCTTCCCATTTTTATATAAGCTGACTGTTCCAATTGTCTTCCTTACTCCCTGTTGAACTTGTGTCCCATGGATCTTTGAGAGTCATGCATGAGGACTCCCCTGTGTTCCAGCATTGTGCAGTCTCTCTCCATTTAAATATGGTTAGCTCCTCTATTTCTTCCTGCCGAAGTGCATAACCTCACATTATATTCCATCTGCCAAGTTTTCACCCACTCACTGAACCTTGTCTGTATTCAACCCCAGGGCATCAATGTGGACTTCAAAAGTTTCCTCATTTCCCGTTGATTTTACTGCTCCTCGGATGCTGCCTGAACTGCTGTGCTCTTCCAGCACCACTAATCCAGAATCTGGTTTCCAGCATCTGCAGTCATTGTTTTTACCTTGTATCCTGCACAGATTCACTGTATCATCCTCAGCACTTGCCTTTCGATCTAATTTTGTGCCTTTCACAAACTTGGCTACAGTACATTCAAGTCATTAATATATATTGTAAATAACAGTTTGACAAACGGTACACGTAGAGAAGATGTTTCCTTTCACGGGCATTTGAAACCAGGAGTCCGAATTAACCACGAATAAATCTCCTTTAGGATTTAGACCATAAGACCATCAGACATAGGAGCAGAAATTAGGCCATTCAGCCCATTGGGTCTGCTCTGCCATTCAAACATGATTGATAAGTTTCTCAACCCCATTCTCCCGCTCTCTCTCTGTAACCCTTGATCCCTTTAATACACAACCTATCTATCTCCATTTTAAATACACTCAATGACCTGGCCTCCCCAGCCTTCTGTGGCAATAAATTCTATACATTCACCACTCTCTGGCTGAAGAAGTTTCTCCTTATCTCAGTTCTAAAAGGTCTTCCCTTTACTGTAAGGCTGTGCCCTCGGATCCTGGTCTCTGCTACCAGTGGAAACATCTTCCCAACACGTACTCTGTCCAGGCCATTCAGTATTCTGTAATTTCAATTAGATTCCCCATTCATCCTAAACTCGAAAGAGTATAGACCCAGAGTCCTCAAGCGTTCCTCAAATGTTAAAATATGGAGCAGTTCTCCACTGAAGAATGGGTACCCTTCTACCACAGGGACAAGTTAAAGTAAACGGTGTAGCTGCATTTGAAGAGACTTCTGATGCGTATGAGAAAGCACTGGTAGGATATGCTGAATGGGTGGGCTGAGGTAAGGTGGGAAGACATTGTCAGGAGTAATGAACACTTTGTACCTGCTGCCACTATGGGATGGGGCAGATGGCAACCAATTTGTGCAGGTTCATAGTTCCTTGAAAGTAGACTCGCAGGTAGACCGAGTTGTGAAGAAGGCATTTGGTATGCTTGTCTTCATTGGTCAGTACATTGAGTAGAGGAGTTGGGAGGTCATTGGTTAGCCCGCTTTTGGAATACTGCGTACAATTCTGGTCTCCCTGCTAGGGGAAGGATGTTGTGAAACTTGAAAATGTTCAGAAAAGATTTACAAGGATGTTACTGGGACTGTGAGGGGGTTTGAGCTATTGAGAGGGGCTATTTTCACTGGAGCATTGGAGGCTGAGGGATGATGTAATAGAGGTTTATAAAATCATGAGGGGCATGGATAGAGTGAATAGCCAAGGTCTTTTTTCCCACTAGTTGTTGGGGGAGGGGGGGGGAGATAACAACTAGAGGCCGTAGGTTGAGTGGGGGAACGTTTGAAGGGGACCTAAAGGGCAACTTTTTTCTCTCACAGGGTGGTGAGTGCAAACATTTAAAAGGGATCTGGATGGTTACATGAGTAGGAAGGGTTTAGAGGGATGTGGGTCAAATGCTGGCAAATGGGACAAGATTAATTTGGGATATCTGGCCAGTATTGGACCAAAGGATCTGTTTCTGTGCTGTACAATTCTATAACTCTATGTGTTAGGTCCCACAGACTATATTTGGGATAATGAGCAGTTATGCTTTTGGAAGTGGTCAGGATGCACCCTGCTGTGGTGTTAGTGCAGGTAAACACAGCAACAATTGTACGTGCGAGATCAAGCACATCACTGTGACTTTGCTTCTCTCGTGATTCAAATATGAGTTCATGTCTCATCGTGACATTCGGTGGAACTGAAATTCAATTACTTAATAAATCTAGAAAAGCTAGTCACCCAGTGACCATAAAGCTATCATGAAGATTTCTGTAAAAATCCATCTGGTTCACTAATGTCCTTTCGGGAGGGAAATCTACCCTCCTTACCTGGCCTGGCCTACACGTAACTCCAGACATCTAGCTATGTGGTTGACTCTCAAATTCCCCCTGAAATGGCTGAGCAAGCCAAAGATTGGCATCCAGTTACGACAGAGAGCATGAGGAAAACCAGATGGAGTGCCTTGCATTAACTGAGTACCAGTACCTGCCCAATTCACCCTGCAAAGGCCACCTCACTAGAATGGATAGGGAGAGCTGATCCACAGGCTATCCAGGCACCTTTCGGACAATGTCCCAGAATCACCACCAGCTTTGTCCCACTCACAGGACCGATAGACCAGAGGTGGCACCACTGTGGTATATTGCCCTGTGGGGCATTAGTTTTGATTCCAGACCCCTTGAAATCTTGTGTCAGACTGGGGGAAAGCAAACCCGCTACTTATTATCCCCTCGGCTGATGAATCAGCAGTCCTCTCATGTTGATCACCACTTGGAAGGTGCACTGAGGGTGTCAACAGCATAGAATGTACCTTGGGTGGGAAACTTCAATGTTCATCAACAACAGTAGCTTGGAAGCACCATTACTGACCAAGCTGGGAGAGTACGTAACTAGTAGACTGGTAGATTAACAAAGTGAAGGAACCAACAAGAGGAACAAATCCACTTAACCTTATCCTCCCCAATCTACCTGCATTGGTATGGTAATATTTGTAGGAGTGATCACTGCACAGTCTTTGAAAATGAGACTTCATCTCCACACTCCATTTTGTGTGGCGTTTATCACCTTGCAAAATGCGATAGATTCAAAACCGATCCAGCATCTCAAACTGTGAGGTCTACAGCAACACCAGAATTGTACGGCCCAGCATTTTCCCCCACTCTACCATTCCATCAGGGCAAAGGATCAACTCTGGCTCAAAGAAGCATGTGGGGAGGGGATGCAGGCCTAGAGGTGGTTACCTGTTGAAGCTCCATTATTGGCAATCATCAATGCAATGTGCAGTACAGCTATGTGATCCCACAAGCAGTGGTTCAGGTCGTGACTCTGGATCTGAAATCCTGCCAAAGATCAGGCTGAAGCATTTCCAACTTCAGCCAGAGTTATCAAGTGAATGATCAGTCTCCCCCTTGTTGTTTTATCTGTTTGATTTACTTGCTTACTTAGACTTGTTTTGCATTAATCATGAGACATGGTTTATTATAGTTGAAACACAAGACATATACATTGCAATTCTATAAAAACCTGTCTCTCCCTCTGATTTCCTGAGTAATCTTACAGTTCTTAAATAACTTTGTTCTCACACTGGTTTAAAATCTGCTTTGGAGGCACAGATGGTAACGAAGTTTATACTACCCCGACTACATCTGGCCGAACTGAGGCTGACGCCATTCCTTGGTTCCTGTTGCTTGTGCTAACATTGGATCCCCACGTACAGTGACTTGCTGTCGCTTACTGTGTTGGCATGGTAACTGACTGACTATGTAGTTTACAGCGGTTTGATACAGCAATGTACTTTACATAATTCTGTTCCTCCATGCAAATTGGGTTTCTGTCCCAGGAAGGGTGTTACAAAAGGCAGTCTTGGATATTGTAATGTCCCTATTGACTGAGCTGACCCTAGCGACCGGGCTGTCCCAAGGCAGTTCCACTGAAACTCCGACCTATTGTTCCACCCGAAACCGTGCAGCATTGTCTCATCAACACTTATTCAATGTAGTAAGGCAAGGTAAATGTTCTTTTGACCTGATCCAATTCCAAATTGGCCAGAGTTCCTAGCATGCCGTTCAGCTGGCCAGTGCTGCTTTTACTGGAGCCAGAAAAACTCCAGATGCTGGAATCCAAGATAGACAAGCAGGAGGCTGGAAGAACACAGCAAGGCAGGCAGCGTCAGCAGGTGGAGAAGTCAATGTTTCGGGCGTAACCCTTCTTCAAGACTGGATGTGGGTGGGTGTGGGCGGAGCTGCAGATAAAGGGGGTGGCGGGGCCAGGGTGGTGAGGTGGAGACAGGTAGAGGGTATTACCTGGTTGGTTGATAGGAGGGATGAATCCGGTAGGTGGCTGAGAGGAATGGGAGGGAGAGTGGCTGGGAGGGGAGTTGGGGGATGGAAAAGGAGGTTATTTGAAATTGGAGAATTCAATGCTGAGTCCTCCAGGTTGTAGGCTGCCCAGGCGGAAGATCAGGTGTTCCTCCAATTTGCGGTTTGGTTCGTTGTGGCAATGGAGGAGGCCGAGGATGGTCACGTTGGAAAGGGAGTGGGACGGGGAATTAAAATGGGTGGTGACTGGGGGAGGGGGTGTCAGGTCAGTCTCTGCAGGCTTGGCTGAGATGCTCGGTGAACTGTGCCCTGAGTCTACATTTGGTCTCCCCGATGGTGCTTTTACTGTCCCGTAAGAGCTGTTATTTTGTTCAGAAGGGACAGTCTTTTAACCTGTTGAAAGAATCGATTTGTTGTGCTGTGTGTTCCAGGTTATGCAGGTGGTACGGGAACAGATTACACGGACGCTGGCCTGCAAGCCCACCTCCCTCGACGTTTTCCGCAACAAAGTGAATGCTATGAACTACAGTGAGATTCTCAAACTCCGGCAAACAGAGAGGATGCACCAGGAGGAGACTCTTGCACCACCAGTCGTGTAAGGCCCTTGGCATAGCTGTTGGATATAAGGTGAAAGCGGGGTTTGTAACAGGAAGTGAACCACTCAGATCAGCCTGCCTGTACCACAGGTGCACGAGTGCCTTTGTAAACCTCCCTGGCATTTTCGGTCTTTTTAACCCTTGGATTGTGGGCACTGGTTGGTAGCTGTGAGAGTGGACTTTCGGTCACAGGTTTTCAGATGGGCAAACTGGACACTGAGATGTTGAACACGATTCTTTCAAGTCACATTAAGAACAGGAGGCATCCATTCAGCTCCTTGAGCCTGAGTCAGCATTCAGTCCTCCCAGCATTGCACAGTGACGTTTGAGACCCATTGTATTTTCTGATCACATCGTCTATATTCCATTCTCTCGGCCATCTTGGTCATGTGACAAGAACATATATCTGACCTTTGCCCTCATGGTTTTGAGTCTACTTCCCTCATAAGCCATAAGGAGCAGTGACTTGCAAAGAATCAAGAATATCAGTGAGCCAATTTGTTACACAGTTGTGCAGTCACAAAGACCAAGGCTTCAGCTACTCTGAGTGCCACAATATTTAATATTTCTACATTTTACCATGCTGAGTGACTATGCCATGGAGAGGATAACTCACAGGCTTCCAGTGATCACTGATTGGAAGTGTTCACATGTAGATCAAGAAACTGTTTTCATTCAGCCCTCACTTCATGAATGGCCACTCAACATGTGGAACCATTCAAACAGGCTGAACCCATCAGCACTCCAAACAATACCTGTTAGTCAGGATGGAGGTGGTCCAATGGAATTCTTTTCAATGGGAGAGAATGGCAATGAATGCAATGGAAAATGTTAGATCTCTTGGCATTTGTTGCAATGATTTAAGAACAAGGGCTTTAGGTTTCTTGGAATTATTTTTAATGGGACTAAATAGGAAGGGATTTAGTCTGTTGGAAGTATTTTTGATGGGAGTGAATGGAGAATGATTTCTTCCCACAGTTTCTCCAACAATTTCTGCTTTTGTTTCAGATCTCCAACATCCTCAGTTCTTTGCTTTATGTTATTGAATAGGGAAGAGTTTGTTACATTGGGATCATTTACAATGGGAGTGAATGGGGAAGGGTTTGCTACATTGGGATCATTTACAATGGGAGTGAATGGGGAAGGGTTTGCTACAGTGGGATCATTTACAATGGGAGTGAATGGGGAAGGGTTTGTTACATTGGGATCATTTACAATGGGAGTGAATGGGGAAGGGTTTGTTACATTGGGATCATTTACAATGGGAGTGAATGGGGAAAGGTTTGTTAAATTTGGGATCATTTACAATGGGAGTGAGTGGGGAAGGGTTTGTTACATTGGGATCATTTACAATGGGAGTGAGTGGGGAGGAGTTTGTTACATTGGGATCATTTACAATGGGAGTGAGTGGGGAAGGGTTTGTTACATTGGGATCATTTACAATGGGGAGAAAGTGAGGTCTGCAGATGCTGGAGATCAGAGCTGAAAATGTGTTGCTGG
>NC_057726.1:63011749-63044301 GCF_004010195.1 Chiloscyllium plagiosum | reverse complement strand
TACGTGTATGGAATGGGCTGCCAGAGGAAGTGGTGGAGGTTGGTACAATTGCAACATTTAAGAGGCATTTGGATGGGTATATGAAGAGGAAACATTTGGAGGGATATGGGCCGGGTGCTGGCAGGTGGGACTAGATTGGGTTGGGATACCTGGTTGGCATGGATGGGTTGGACCGAAAGGTCTGTTTCCATGCTGTACATCTCTATGACTCTGTGGAGATCGAATCTGACACTGAGGGAAGGACAAACAAAATGAGTCTGTGTGTCCTTTCAGATGAATTCCAGCATTTCAACTGCCTGCAGCCCTGCATTTATTAGCAGAGGCAATAGCAAGCCTTGAGCCTGAGAGTTGTGATCGTTTGCTGTAACTAGTTAATTAGCTAAGTAGTTTAAGCAGTTTCTTCTCTTTATCCAAATTGGTTCATTGTTTTCAAAAGAGTAAAAATACAAGGTGCTGCTGGAACATAGTTTGTGAAACTTGAGGTCAGGTCTGAGGGGGACCAGAAATCCAACACTTAAGTTTGATGTGATATATATTAACATAGTAAAGATGGTAGGACAGGTGATGCATCACAGCTGCAGCATGTGGGAGTATCTGATGCATTAACAATCCATGTCAACCACTTCGCTGGTAAGTGTCAATGGATTGAACAGCTACAGTTTATGAGCTAAATGCTGATCACCCAAGGTCTCAGGGAGGGGTGGGGAAACATACCTGGATATTTGTACCAGAAGGCAGTCACACCCCTTAGTTTAGCTGACCAGGTCAATGACCAGGAACAGGAGGGTGCGACTGAGAGTCAGGCAGATAAGATTGAGAAGATAGAGCTTCACCCTTCACAGGGGTCTAACAGGTTTGAGGTTCTTGCAACTTGTATGGGCAAGAGCAAGACCTATACTAGTGGATGAGCAGACTGACCCCTGCATCGTGGTATTGCATGGCATCACATCCAAGTGGGAGAACATTAAAAAGACATAGTTGCTGAATGAACGTTGGTAGAGATCAGCACGGTTTGGGGAATGGTCATCAATCTGAGCAGCTGAGAATGTGAATCCTGAGGGCCGTGTTGCCTGTCCAATGCCAGGCTTCAGAAGGCATCAGCACTGTACTGAGAGATTACCTTTGTTCTACGCTTCAAGATTTAGAATCAGTTTGGTTGGAATTGAGAAACAGCAACGGTTATAAGCATTGGTGGGACTTGTTTATAGGCCAAAAAATAGGAGTAATAATATAAACCCCAAAGTGTAAGCCAAGAAAGTAGAGGGGCATGCCATTGGAGTAATATAGCAATGATGGAGGATTTGAATCTATATGTACACTAGATAAACTCAATTACTACCAATGTTGTTCCTTCAACTACCTGATGAAGGAGCATCGCTCCGAAAGCTAGTGCTTCCAACTAAACCTGTTGGACTATAACCTGGTGTTGTGTAATTTCTAATTTTGTGCACCTTAGTCCAACACCAGCATCTCCAAATCCTGACTGCCAATGTTGTAGAGGACAAACTTTTGGAATGTAATTGAAATGGTTTTCTAAAGCAGGACATTGAGGAACCAACCAGGAAACCGGCTACTTTAGGTCTGGTGTTGTGCAATGAAAAAATGGCAAATTGATCTTTTAATTTATGAAGGTGCCTGAGGAAAGAGTGACCACAATATGAGATTTTATATTAAATGTGAAAGCAATGTAGTCCAATTGGAAATTATGGCTGAATGGAAATGTGAAACCATGGGGAGTGAATTCTCTATAGCGGATTGGAAAATGATGTTAAAAGGCAGACAGTAGTAGACCCAGACGATGGTTAATATTTAAAGAATGAATACATAGTTTACAACAAAAATAAATTCATTTCATGCACAAAATCTCACAACTAAAGTGTTCTAATTGTGAGAATTATATCAGCAAGGAAGTTACTTAAACTATAAGGTTACCAAGAAAAATGGCGACACAAAAGATTGGGAACATATTAGAACAGTGTGATGGAAGAGTGTAAAAAATATAGATAGTGAAAATAGATAGGAGAGTAATGTAGTGAGGAACATGAAAATGTATGAAAAGATTAGGATAAGAAAACAAGTCAGTGCATTGAGTACAGGAGTTGAAATGTCATGTCGCAGCTGTGCATGACAGTGGTTAGGCCACATTTGGAAGACTGCGTGCAATTTTGGTCTCCCTGCTATAGGAAGGATGTTGTGAAATGTGAAAGGGATCAGAAAAGATTTACAAGGATGTTGCCAGGGTTGGAGGATTTGAGCCAAAGGGAGAGGCTGAACAGGCTGGGGCTGTTTTCCCTGGAGCGTCGGAGGCTGAGGGGTGACCTTATAGAGGTTTATAAAATCATGAGGATAAAGTAAATAGATGAGATTTTTTCCCCCAGAGTCAGAGGACATATTTATAAGGTGAGAGGGGAAAGATCTAAAAGGAACTGACGGAGCTATTTTTTCACACAGAGGGTGGTGTGTGTGGAATGAGCTGCCAGAGGAAGTGGTGGAGGCTGGTACAATTACAGCATTTAAAAGGCATCTGGATGGGTATATGAATAGGAAGGGTTTATAGGGAAATGGGCCAAGTGCTGGCAAATGGAAAACTTAAATTAGGATATCTGGTCGGCATGGGCGAGTTGGACCGAAGGCTCTGTTTCCGTGCTGTACATCGCTATGACTTTATAAATGTGGCTCCATTAGAAGCAGAATAAGGAGAATTTTTAAAGGGGAGTTTAAAAAAAAGACAAGGAAACGAAACAACTATTTGTGCCTGTGCTTTCAGAGGACAATACTAAAACCATCTAAGAAACAAAGCTGCCAATGCAAATGAATGACAGATATTAATATTAAATAAAAGTGCTGGAAAGATTAATGGCACTTAAAGCAGTTAAATTCCTTGTGCGTTAGCAAGGCCTTAGATTGTTAAAGGAAGTGGCTGTAACAATAGCAGATGTGTTAATGGTCATCTTTTAAAATTCTGTAAACTTTGGCATGGACCCTGCAAATTAGATGTAAGTTATATGTCACTGGATAGATCACTGGTCAATCAAGCCCCACTATTCCCCGAATCATCACAATGTGAAAACAATCCAAAGCTTCCTATGTACTGAAAGTAACTGTGTTTGTTACAAATTGTCTAACCAAAGGCAATTGGAAATTGAGTTTTAAATTGTACCTCTACACTTAAACCTGAAAATGTGTTGCTGGAAAAGCGCAGCAGGTCAGGCAACATCCAAGGAGCAGGAGAATCGACGTTTCGGGCATGAGCCCTTCTTTAGGCTCATGCCCGAAACGTTGATTCTCCTGTTCCCTGGATGCTGCCTGACCTGCTGCGCTTTTCCAGCAACACATTTTTCAGCTCTGATCTCCAGCATCTGCAGTCCTCACTTTCTCCTCTACACTTAAAGTCTAGCCCTTAAATCCCTCGCTTTCACAAACAGACGAACTGCACAAAGCGCAAGCTGGGGTTATTATGAATGATAAAGGGAAGAAAATTCAGGGAAACACAGTTCCCATTTAGGAAAGAAGGGATTGAGAAACTGGGGGATTACAGACACGTTAACCAAACATGTTAAAGTCTATAATAAAGGATGTGATCGTGGACACTTCGAAAATAATGGAAGGATGAGGCAGAGTCAGTGTGGATTTACAAAAGGGAAATGACAAACGTGTTTTTTAAAGTCTTTTTTAAGGCTATAATGGGAAATGTCTTGATTGTCAAGGAGATCAAGGGTTAGGGGAGAATGGGGTTGAGAAACTTATCTGCCATGATTGAATGACAGAGCACACTCAATGGGCTGAATGGCCTAACTTCTGCTCCTATGTCTTATGGTCTTAATAGATAGGGGAGAACAGGGTGAATGAGGTGTATTTAGATTTTTCAGAAGATTTTTGATAAGGTCCAGCAAAGTAAACAAAATTAGATCACGTGAGACCAGGGAAATACACTTACAAGGATTGAGGATTGGTTAACAAAATAAGAATGGGAAGGACATCCTGTTAAATGCAGCAGTACAGGGAAGGAACACGTAGAGAGTAAGGGATGGGAGTCAAAAGGTAGCCATTCAGCCCCTCAACCTCAGCCTGTCATTTAGTGAGATCATGGCTGATCTTCCACAGCAACAACATTTTCCTGCACTATCCCATATCCTTTCACCATCAGTCTCCATCTTGAACACACTCAATGTCTGACCCCCCCACCTCTGGACAGAGAACTCCAAAGAATTTGGCCCCCTCTGAGAGAAGTTCTTCCTCAGCTCAGTGCTAACTGGTCTGTCCTGTATTCTGAGACTGTCCCCCCCCACCCCACCCCAGTTACCAGACCTTGCAGCCAGAGGGAACCTTCTTCCTGTCAGTCCATGTAACAATGTCGTACTTTTCAATGAGATCATTCTTCCATATTTTACATTTTGCGTCGCTGAAGGAAAGTACTGAAACAGCATTGAGAAAGTTCGCTTTGGTTCATCAATTTTATGTCTGGCTGTAGGCGCACACTTGTGTGACCTTGTAGATCTTTGCTTGTCTGTTCATGCAGTCTCTGACCACATGATCTCTTCTGGTACCCAGGGAGTTAAGGGAGAGACTCAAACCCGAGCTAATGGAGCTGATTAAACAGCAGCGCCTCAACCGGCTGTGTGACGGCACTCTCTTCCGCAAAATCAGTAGTCGGCGACGCCAAGGTACGTCCTCCCGGTACTAATGCTTCGAGTCATGGAGTCTGATTCGTTTTGCGGCTGTCTGCCTCCCTTTGTCTCATGTAGAAGCCGGTGCTGGCTCTGGCATTGGCTCTTCCTTCACAGTGCTGCCCAGTGCCTAACACTATGGGCAATTTAGCATGGCCAATTCACCTAACCTGCACATCTTTGGGCTGTGGGAGGAAACCGGAGCACCCGGAGGAAACCCACATAGACACAGGGAGAATGTGCAAACTCCACACAGGCAGTCGCCCGAGGCAGGAATCAAACCTGGGACCCTGGCGCTGTAAGGCAGCAGTGCTAACTACTGAGCCAGCATGCCACCCACATTGCAGGTCAGGTGCCCGCCCAACATTACAGGACAGGCCGGGCGCCCCATTTCAAGCCAACCTACCTATTTAAGTTCAGGGGCCACCCCCCCCCCTCCCCCCTTCCACCCCCATTACAGTCCAGGCCTCAATTACAGGTCAGCCCCGTCACAATCCAACTCAATTCATTCCTGACCCGCAAACGACCCTGGCAATCAGCTGGAAGGGGGGAAGATTTTGGTGCCTTGGATGAGGACATGGCAGAAATCGGTCACGGTGCCTGAATGGTTCGGCCGTTGACTAGCTGAGCTTTAGGCCTTTCTTTCTGAGCTTTTTCCTGTTTGCACTGACTGACCTACAGTCCCACTGACGTTGGGAACGTTGTCTCCCTCTGAGCTGGTTTACCCGAGATTCCCACCACTGAGGGCTGCCCTGCCCAGTGAATCGAGTAGCGATGGCCCCTGTGTTCAAACAGCCACAGGAGCGCGCTCCCCCAGAACCATAAATGGGCGACAGGAGCAACTGTGAGGGAGTTGTCATCGGTAAAATTGTCCCAAAAGGGCGTGATGGAGGGAGAAATTGGTGGTTGTGGAAAGGAGCAATCAAAGAAACCTAGGATAACGTCAGTGTGGCACAACAAAGTCAGTGTGTTTGGCCAGGTTAGTGGAGCAACAACCTACGTTTCTATAGCGCCTTACATGAAATAAATGTCTCAAAGTGGCTCGCGGCACTGTTAAAAAGCAGGATTCTTCCAGCCAGCCACATGAAATACTTGGAGAGGTGAGACAAGTTTTAAGGAGCATCTTGAAGGAGGAAAGCAGGGCCCTCTTGTGGCGCAGTGTGGTAGCGTCCCTACCCCTAGACTGGGAGGTCCCCAGTTCGAGTGCTCCAGAGGTTTGGGCAACAGCATTTCTGATATCAGGTTTTTAAGAAAAAAAAGTCTTTATAAAAGAAAAGGAGGGGGAGAAAATGAGGGTGGAAGGCAAGAGGTTGGAAAGAGAATATTCCAGAATTTAGGGCCCAGGCATAGCTGAAGGGTTTACAGTTGGGAGGGAGTGAGGGGAGGGGTGCTCACAAGAGGCTGCGATGGGAGGGTCTCAGGTAGTTTGGAGGGGTGTGGCCCTGGAGAAGCATCCTCTGCGAGTTGGCGGTTGGAGGGGGTCACTGATCGGAGGTGAACAAGTCCAGGGAAAATGAGGACAAGGGTTGGCGTACACACCCTTGCACGTGGGACGGTGGGCTGTAATCATTCTGATTAAACCAGATTGACCCCGCCCCAGGAGGCTTTCTGCTGCCTCTCGAGCTTTCGAGGTGGGTTGTGATTGGGGGTTAAAGGTCGGATGTCAGGCCTCCTGTGGAGAAGGTGTTGATAAAACAAGCTGAGCAGTTTGCAGGGGAAATATATTGTCCTGTCAGTGGAGGCGGGGGCGGGGAAGGAGGAACCGCATTTGTCACTGTTCACTGCTTCCCCTGTCAGCATTTCATTCCCGTGAAGTGACAGATTGGAGAGCAAGAGCTAATGTATGGCATCAACCCTCAAGGGAGTGTGGGGGAGGGCCGGGGTCAAGCAGAGATCGATGATGATTAAACAGAAAAACCCAAGCCTGGCTCTTTGAAAGTGCATCTTCTTTGGGCACTGTGTGTAAGATTTCCAATCTGGTGCTGACATGACGGGATTTAATTGGAATTGGCAGGCCTGATGTATACAGGCTGTAAATCAATTCCCTTTGAATCCCTTGCCCACAGCAGCTGCTGTCCCATGCCGACCTGCTTCAGTGTGACGGACTTTGATCCATCGAAATACAGGGATCCGGGATGATTCCATGTTGTCCTTGGATCAGGAGGACGGGTCACTTCGTTTAGTCAGGGGCACGGCCACACATTGCTTGGTGATGGGACCGACCTGAGAGAGAGAATTTGGTAGCTCAACTGAGGAAAAGCATGAAAAGGCCAAGTCCCCCTCAAAAGTAGAGGTGACCAGTTGAACCCATGAGCATGGAAAGAGACCCTACAGCCCATCAGGTCTGTACCAACCCTTTGAAGAGCATTTCACCCAGACCCGCCCCTATCCCTGTAACCCTGCATCTCCCCATGGCTAACCCACCTAGCCCACACATCCCTGGACACGGTGGGATTATTTCGCACAGCCTAACCTGCGCATCTTTGGAGGAAACCCGTGCAGACACTGGGAGGGTGCGCAAACCGCACCCAGACAGTCACCCGAGGCTGGAATCGAACCTGGGTGCCTGGTGTTGTGAGGCAGTGGTGCTAACCACTGAGCCACCGTGCTGCCCCACAATCTTTCATTAAGGAAGATTAAGTGAAGATCATGGACGGGGTTCATAGATGTAGCGAACCCATTTGCATTCCCGGGAGATGAAAGTTGGAGGTCGTCCACAGTCACTGAGAAATCCGAGAGGGAATTCCGGAGAATTCTTCAGCCAGAGAGAACGTGGAACCCACATGTTTGGGTTGTATAATACCAATATATTCTTGGCACTATTGATTAAGCCCATGAGGGATAAGAGAATTGAAGGAGGTGCTGAGACAGTGACTGTATTATTGTAGTAGGAGTCTTGGGGGGGCCGAATGGCCGGTGTCTTCACTATTCAGTGGAATGCTGACTGGGTGGACTTGAGTGGAGGCTGGTATGAACTCCAGGTGGAGAATGGTAATGCCCTCGCAGTGGCTGAAGATAGTGGCAGTGGGGAGGGGGGGAGCGCGGAGTTGCAGTGCCAAGGGGGTTAACCTTTTCCCTGTGTTCAATCTGACAGACAAGCTGTGGTACTGCCGCCTGTCACCCAATCACAAGGTGCTTCACTACGGGGATGTGGAGGAGAGGGACGACAATCCAGCTATCGAGCTCCTGCAGGAGAAGAGTATGTACCGCTCCCGGAACTTTCCGCAAACACAGCGCGTCTGTCAAATTGAGTTGTTCAAGATGAGTCACTTTTGTGAAGCGAGTGACCATAACGTGGACTGCAGATAGCTGACAACTTTCGGCGGGGTGGGGGAGGCTGACATGTACATTGTGGAGGGGAATGGAAGCTGATGACATGAGATAAGGTCAGGCTGGGAAGAGGCTTCTGTGGGCGGCACGGTGGCACAGTGGTTAGCACTGCTGCCTCACAGCACCAGAGACCCTCAATTCCCGCCTCAGGCGACTGACTGTGTGGAGTTTGCACATTCTCCCCGTGTCTGCGGGGGTTTCCTCCGGGTGCTCCGGTTTCCTCCCACAGTCCAAAGATGTGCAGGTTAGGTGAATTGGCCATGCTAAAATTGCCCGTAGTGTTAGGTAAGGGGTAAATGTAGGGGTATGGGTGGGTTGCACTTCGGCAGGTCGGTGTGGACTTGTTGGGCCGAAGGGCCTGTTTCCACACTGTAATGTAATCTAATCTAAAAAATTCTGTGTGGAGCGTTAACTCAGGTATAGGTCAGTCGAGCAGTGAAGAGGGTATTGTTTTGAGAAGGTAACAGCAGACACTGTGTCTAGGGTCATTCACTGGGTGACCTGTTTTGAGGCACTTTGACTGCATCTTTTATCCACTAGGTCATTCAATCAGCTAAACAAACCCTATGAGATAGCCAGCTATGAGATAGGTCTGGGCCAAGCATTTGCATGGTGTGTTATCGTCCGTCTCAAACATTTTAGAGCACTATACGTAAAATGAGTTGCTTTGAAGTCTCAGTAGTAAGGGGAGCGGTCAGTAATGCCACCAGCCCTGTTTGAGATTCTACCACAGCATGTGAGTCTTGTCTGAGCCCAAGACCAGACCCTTACAGCAATTCATGAATGGGCTGGGGTGAGATCAACGTTTGTCCCTCAGTTTGTACGGATGCACGGGAAAAAGTATTTGGCAGATTCTTGCTTCTTATTGGGAGTGGGAGGATGAGCCAGTAACGGTTCACATCCAGATACTCTGGATGCAGAGGAAGCCATTCAGCCCCTCAAGCCTGTACTACCCCCAGCCAATCAGATCATTCTCGATCAGGTCCAGCCCATGTGCCTGCCCACCTTGAATCCATGTCCATTCAATACCCTTAATCTCATGAAGTATTGGTCCCAAATTTTCAAACTGACTCCCGTCTCAATGTCTTTTTGTAGAGAGAGAGTTCCAGGTTTCCATTCGCTTTTCTGTGAAGAAGGTATTTCTCAAACACCCCCAGAACAGACTAGGTCTAATCTAAAGGTTCTGTCCTCCCTTGTTGGTTTCTCCCACAAAAGGAAACAGTTTCTCCCTATTCACCCCATCAAATCCTTGAAGCACTTCAATTACATCATCCTTAATTGTCCACACTCAAGTGGAACACAAGCCTAATATATGCAACCTGTCCTCTGAATGTGGCCTTTTTTTAACCCCAGAGTCATTGTGATGAATCAGTGTCGCACCCTCAGAAGTGACTCTGCTTCTTTTGACATACAGTGCCCACAAATGAATTCAAGACTCCAGATGTGGTCTAGCCAGGGCATTACAAAGCTGTGACATAACCTCCAGATATATGTATTCCAGAAACCAATTCCATTACTTTGTCCACCTGTTTGTTAGGTTGGAATGGAGTCTGTGACTCCAAAATCTCTCTGACTTACACAATTCATCACTTCTCACCATTTAGACAATACCCTGATCTATCTTTCTTAAAGGGAAGCTGAGAGAGTTTCCTACAATCAACTCCATCTGCACAGTTTTGTCCACTCACTTAATCCACCTCACGCAACCTTCTGCTCTCATTGCACTGCAGTACTGCTTTGAGACTTGGAGCTTCATTCCTTTGTTCCACTTTATCAATAATTCAGACGTTGTGACCTCTGCAGATCATGAGCTGACAACACAAATCAGATGTTGCTAATTGGAGCCTATCTATTGGCTCTTCTTTAGGCTAAGCAAATTCTTTAATCATGTTACAGATACCATAGAGTGGTGACATCACTGGTGACACTATATGGGCATGACATAATCGGTGATGTAATGGGGAGGTGACATCATTAATTACATCTTGAGAAGTGAAATATTTGGTGATGTTCACATGAGGGGTGACATCGCTAGCAACATCATGGGGAGGTGACATCAGTGATGTGACATCACTGACAGCATCTTGGGTAGGTGACATCACAGTGATGTGACATCACTGATGGTATTATGGGTAGGTAACATCTCAGAGGTGCACAGTGGTGACATGGATAAGTAAAATGATGGTGACATATTTTTATTTTTCAAATAGGAATGTCCAAAGCATGGACAAACCTTTTTCCACTTAGCAGGTTGTAGATTTGATCTACAATGCACTGCCTGAGGGGCTAATGATGCCGAGTCAGTATTAACATTCCACGGGGGAACTGGATAAATGCCTAAGAGAAAGAAAAATAACAGGGCTATGGGAAAAGAGCAGGGGACTGGGATTAATTTAGACAGCTCCATCAATAAACTGGGTCAAGAACGAAGGGCCAATTGGTCTTCTCCCATGATGTTTCACTCTGGGTCTATGATCGGTTTTGAGGTCAGGAGGCTCTCCAGCCGATATCTCAAACCCACCTGAAGAACAGGAGAGTGGCGGCTTGGACTGAATGGTTAAATGTTGAGCTGTGACATCAACCAAATCCAATACTGACTGAGTGCCTCCCTTTCAGTTCCAGTAGCTGATATTAAGGCGTTGGTGACGGGGAAGGACTGTCCCCACATGAAGGAGAAGAGCACCCTGAAACAGAACCGGGTAAGTACAAAGACCTGCGGGGGTTGGGGTGGGGGCTTCAGACATCACAAAACCCTGACAAACCATGACCCATCTCCCAAACCTGGAATTATCATGGACAAGGCCTTCCATTGTGCTACCTGAAATTAAGCTCGTATCTGGTTAGCTATATTAGAATACTTGATGGTGCCTCCAATTGGCTTCACTCTCTGTGCTATCAGAAATGGTGCAGGGGGGAGTGTGTAGCTGAAGGGGAAAATCAACCCAAGAGTCGCCCTGGGGTCTGCTATTCATCTAAGGAGTTAGCATTGACAATTGGAATCATTCATTGAGAGCTGTCTTTGTGAGCTCCCTCAGATTAACACCCCACAAACTGCAGTTATCTGAAGTCAGATGACAATCTCCCTTCAGGTATAGCCGCAACAAAATTTGCATTTACCTAACACCTAACATCCCAAGGCAAAGGGGTCTTGTGACACAATGACCCTAGCCCTGGGCCAGAAGATCCAGGTTCAAGGCTTTCCTGCCTGGCTGAACAGGTTGATTGTTATTAAATATCCTCAGTACCTCACAGAGGTGATATCAAATGTCATTTGACAATGAGCCTCTGTAGGGAACATTTGGATTGATGACCAAGAGAATTTGCTGAAAGATGTAGGTTGTATGGAACAATTTAAATACTGAAGACTCAGGAAGGCATAGGGACGTATGGCACGGAAACAAAGCCTTTGGTCCAACCTGTCCATGCTGACCAGATATCCGAAATTAATCTAGTCCCATTTGCCAACATTTGGCCCATATCCCTCTAAACCCTTACTTTTACATAGCCATCCAGATGCCTTTTAAATGCTGTAATTGTACCAGCCTCCACCACTTCCTCTGGCAGCTCATTCCATACACGCACCACCCTCTGCGTGAAAACGTTGCCCCTTAAGTCCCTTTTAAATCTTTCCCCTCTCACCTTAAACCTTTGCCGGCTAGTTACGGACTCCCTGACCCCAGGGAAAAGACTTTGCCTATTTACCTTATCTATGCCCCTCAATTTTGTAAACCTCTATAGGGTCACCCCTCAGCCTCTGACGCACCAGGGAAAACAGCCCCAGCCTGTTCAGCCTCTCCCTATAGCTCAAACCCTCCAACCCTGGCAACATTTTTGAAAAGCCTTTCTGAACCCTTCCAAGTTTGACAACAACTTTCCGATAGGCGGGAGACCAGAATGGAATGCAGTGCTCTAGAAGAGCCCTCACCAATGTCCTGTATAGCTGCAGCATGATAATGGGCCAAGATGGCTAATGGCACAGCTGCCAATGGTGGGGCAAAGAAAATCAGGGATGTGTAAAGTGGCAAGAGCAAGAGAAGTGCAGAGACCTGCCACCAGCCAATTCCCTACTCTACCATTAGCATCAAGCCAGGCCATCAACCCTGGGTCAATAGAGAGTACAGGATGGCATGCCAGGAGCATACCTGAAAATGAGGGGTCAGCGTGGTGAAACAAGAACACGCTGGACACTAGTTGGAGTCATGCCTGGCACATCGGAAGGCAGTCATGGTTCTTGGAGGTCAGTCATCTCAGCTCCAGGACATCTCTGCAGATGTTCCTCACGGTGGTGTCCTCAGCCCAACCATCTTCAGCTGTTTCATCGATGACTTCCCCTCCGTCCGAAGGTCAGAATTGGAATGGTTGCACAGTGCTCAGCACCTTGGCGGCGACTCAGATACGGAAGCAGCCCATGTTCAAAAGCAACAAGATCTGGATGGTATCCTGATTGCAGATCCTAGGTTGGCAACAGTGGTGAGAAAGGGAGATGCCCACTTTCCAATGTGGGCATACCCACCAGCATCCATTCCACCTCCTCTCCCCAGTAGGTATAGCTCACTAGCACCTTCTCAATTAGAGTAGGGCAATCAATTGTGTCCTAGTTAGCATCCCTGGGGATGAATTTTAAAAAGCTGAGGGGAGCTGTTATTTTCCTGCAACACTATAGACTTTCCCGGTTTTTGTTTTAGCTTTTTTGATTTAATTTGCTGTCACCTCAGATACATGTTCCTCTGTCAGATTTACATCAGCCTCTTGCATCTTGTCCACCAAGTTATTTCCCATCTTGCTTGGGACTCAGCTCATCGGACCTTGATTGGTTTAGACTCAATGAACTGCTGATGATAACATCGCGATCTATTGGATTTCCTTCCGCCACCCCTGTTGGTTGCACCGTACTTGAATATCCTTCACAAAACCAAGCATCACTTTGCCTGCAACAGACTGAGACATGAAGTTAGGAAAATCTCAATGGAGGAAAGCTTTGAGAATCATCCATCGGAATGAACTTACCACACACCGGGTCACAAATCCCTCACGTCAAAATCCTATGTTCTGAAAGATTCTGCTCCAGAGCACATTTCATTAACTCCTCCTGTCCCATAGCTCACTAAACTATTGGATCCTTCATATCAGTTCTGAAAGTACCCCTTCAGGTTTATGCCATCTCCTGCTCCTCCTCAACATTACCTCGCCTTTGGAATTCTAAAACCAACAACTGTATGAATTCTGAACCTGTTTCCCAGTGGGAACATACAGCTGACCTCTTGTTGTCCCCTCACTCAATCCTTTTGCGGTGTTCCATATCTCTTCAATAGTTACAGCATCCTTTTTGGACTCTGGAAACCAAGGCTGCTCATTGTAATCCATAACCTTTGACCAATGACCTTTGAGCTGCTGACCGTTCCCCTCTAACCTCCACCCCTCGGTTCAACCGAAGTTCTCTCTCTGGTCATCTCCCTGTGCCACGCTAATAGACTGTTGTGGTATCCATGTCATCATCTGTTCCCATTATTTTTCCTCTCTCCATTTTCCCTTGCTCTTTCCCCCATTTTGGTTTTGACGTTAACCCGAGCTTCCTCCTTTTCCTAGGAGGTGCTGGACCTGGCGTTCTCTGTCCTGTACGATGCAGAGGACTACTCGCTGAACTTCATAGCCCCAACCAAATACGACGTGAGTGGCTGCAAAGGTCAAAGGTCAACTGCGATGGTGAAGTGGGGGACAGACTGCTCTGACACGGACCACCCGTCTATGACTCAGGAGGCAGTGTGGCCAGATTATCATCAGTTTATAAAATAAAGGATAAATATCTACCGCAGGAAACATTTGGGAAAGTGGCTTATAATCAATGAGGAAAATAATAACAGAGAACAGGAGGACACAAACAGACAAGATGAGCGGACATGCGGGTTGTAGTTATTTGGAAATCAAAATGCAGTGGTTGCAGAATCTTTCAGGCAGAGGTGGATAGATTGTTGATGGCCAACGGGATGGAAGTTATCAAGGTGATGCTGGAATGTATAATTGAGGTTTGAAGTAGGTGGTCTCATTGAATGGTGCAGCAGGCTCAGAAGTGTCGTTCCTTTGCATACGGCAGATGAAATTTAACGCAGCAATGTGTGGACTAATGTTTTTTTTGGGGCTGAAGAATGGGAGAGGCTATGTATAAATTCAGCCTTCCGGAGCCCTCTTTACATTTGTGCCTCACCGACTCGTGGGTTCACGTGCTCGGATCTCTGAAGGTGGCAGGAGAAGGCTGGGGTTGTTTGGTTTGCACTTACAGGCAGAACAAGGGGAGTTCTGTGAGGCCTTCAGAAAGCTGGAGCTGGGCCCCAGGTAGAGCGCCGTGCATGACACTGTAGGAAGGATAGCAAGACCTTTGAGATGGTGCAGAGGAGATCTACTAGTCCCATACAGAGGATGAGAGAGTTCAATGGTGTGGAGAAGCTGGTGTTGTTCTTCCTGGAGCAACAAAGTGTGGATTTAATAAAGGTGTTCCAAATGATCTAGAGTTTCTATAAAGTATGCCTTTTCTTTTTAAAAAAAAGGGAAATTATCCACCTGTCAAAACATTCCAAAAAGCAGCCAATGAAGTGTAGCCATTGCTGTGGTATTGGGAATACTCTAATGTAATAAGATGTTTACCCTGGAGCATTGATAACTGGACAGTTCAGATTTCAGCTGATGAGCAAAAGAACTGAGAGTGGGGAAATGGGTGATGGGAGTTGGCAGGATGAAGAGAACATCTTTATTTTGGGCATTTGTGATCTGTAGTGTGCTGCCTGGAACGGGGCGGGGAGGGAAGCAGGATCGGTCGTAACTTTCAGAACAAAACAACTGGGTTAAATAGTTGCAGAGAAACAATTTGCAGCCCTCCGGGGAAGAGCAGTGGAGTGGGACTGATTGAATGGGTACATCACTAGTATATGAGGCCGAAGGGTTTCCTGGGCCTAGTGGTATATTATGTTACTAGCATTAGTATGTTACTAGCTGGACTGTTAATGCTGATAATGTCTAGGGACTCGGATTCAAATCCCATTGTGGCAAATGGTGGAATTTGAAATCAGTAGAAAAAAATCGGCATTTAAGAGTCTAATGATGACCATGAATCTGTTGTCAATTGTTAGAAAAACCCATCTGGTTCACTAATGTCCTCTCGGGAAGGAAACTGGCTAACATTCTGGTCTCCTTGCTATAGGAAGGATGTTGTGAAACTTGAAAGCGTTCAGAAAAGATTTACAAGGATGTTGCTAGGGTGGAGGATTTGAGTTATAGGGAGAAGCTGAACAGGCTGGGGCTGTTTTCCCTGGAGCATCAGAGGCTGAGGGGTGACCTTATAGAGGTTTACAAAATCATGAGGGGCACAGATAGGGTCAATAGATGAGATATTTTCCCTGGGGTAGGGGAGTCCAGAATAGAGGCATAGGTTTAGGGTTAAATGGGAAAAATTTGAAAGGGACCTAAGGGGCAACTTTTTCATGCAGAGGGTGGTACGTGTATGGAATGAGCTGCCAGAGGAAGTGGTGGAGGCTGGTACAATTACAACATTTAAAAGGCATGTGGATGGGTATATAATAGGAAGGGTTTGGAGGGATATGGGCCGGGTGCTGGTAATTGGGACTAGATTAGGTTAGGATATCTGGTCGGCATGAGCACATTTGACCACAGGGTCTGTTTCTGTGCTGTACATCTCTATCACTCTATAACATGTGACTCCAGACCCACAGCCATGTGGTTGACTCTTAACCTGGCAAGATGGGCAATAAATACTGGCCCAGCCAGCAATGTCCTCATCCTATGAATGAAATTTATTTTGAAAAAAAACCAGGCTAAGCCTTATTCTGATCCGCACTTGGAGTATTGCGTACAGTTCTGGTCACCGCATTATAGGAAGGATGTGGAAGCATTGGAAAAAGTTCAGAGGAGACTTGCTAGGATGTTGCCTGGTTTGGAGGGAAGGTCTTATGAGGAAAGACTGAGGGACTTGAGGCTGTTTTCATTCGAGAGAGGATGGTTAAGAGATTATCTTATATGTCTCAATTAAGTAATCAGAGGGTTAGATTGGGTGGACAGTGAGAGCCTTTTTCCTTGGATGGTGATGGCTCGCATCAGGGGGCATAGCTTTAAATTGACGGGTGATAGATATAGGACAGATGTCAGAGGTAGGTTCTTTACTCAGAGTAGTAGGGGCCTGCAACAGGGGTAGACTCGCCAACTTTAAGAGCATTTAAATGGTCATTGGATAAATGTGAGGATGATAATGGAATAGTGTAGGTTAGAGGGGCTTCAGGTTGATTCCACAGGTCAGCGCAACATCGAGGGCCAGAGGGCTGTAATGTTCTATGAACTGAAAATGTCCTTCACTGAAGTGACCTGAACTTGCCTTTTTTTTTTAAAAAAGTGACAGTGCTTTATCCCTGCCTCTCCCTAGTTCTATCTCTGGACTGATGGCCTGAATGTCCTGCTGGGCAAGGAGCTGAACAGTGAGCAGACCAAGAGTGAGCTGGAGATCCTGCTGTCCATGGAGATCAAACTGCGGCTCCTGGATCTGGAGAACATCCCCATCCCGGATGCAGCCCCGCCAATCCCTAATGCTCCGAGTAACTACAACTTCTGCTATGACTACAGCCACACTGAGCACTGACTCTCTCAGGGTGGGATCACGTCAAGATGCATCAGGGTCTGGGATGAGTTTGGGGACATTGCAGGTTTTATACAGCGCATGTAAAAATTAGTTTTTGTACACAGGCAGTGACTCGAGTATTTTCATGTGCAATATTCTAGAAGAGATGAAAGGTACTTATGAGAGAGGAAGGTATGGTGCACATTTCAGCTGGTAACAAAAATGGCTGCCCTGACACACTGGACAACTTCAGGGCAGAGGCGATTAGCTCACAAGAAGTGGTCCATCCCAGAAAGAAGGGGAAGCAGGAATACTGGGAATCTGATGGATGAGAAAATGGTGGCAGCGTTTAGCAGATGGCATCTGTGAAGAGAGAAAGTTAGGGTTAACATGTTGGAGCAGGGAGCTCCTGCGGGGCCGGTGACCATTCATCCAATGGTCCGACGTCAATCGCACATTTCTCTCTCCATAGATGTCCCAAGAAGAGGGCAGGAGGTTGTGAAGCCGATCATGATGAAGAGTAATCTAGAATCAAAACGTTAACTTGCTGTCTTTCTCTCTCCTTGGATGCTACCGAACCCCCTGTTATTTCCAGCATTTTTTTGATTCTGTACAGATTCCAGCATCTGCAGTAATTTGCGCCGACATTTGTTTTATTAGTTTTTGTTAGCAGCCAGCCTTTAATTCTGGGCCAGGGTGAGACTGTGTGTTGGCAGGTTGCATTAACGCGGTGATCTTTGACTGTTTATAGAGCCCTCCCTGACTTTGCACGTCCTGCCAATTCTGCCAAATCACCAGCAACTCTGACTGTCCCAGAGCTTCACCTAGGTATAGGTGCTTCACTGACAGAGTTGGTGCCCCCTCTCAGATTGTCCATCCACCGATTACTGTAAGGGAGCAGGAGGCTCTCGTACAAGTATTCGATTGTGACCAAATGTCCCATTGGTCTCCATTGAGGCGGTGGTGGAAATGAAGGCCAGTGAGCAAGCTAGATGTGGAGGCTTGCTTCCCCATTGGGTAAATTGTTCACCTGAACAGTGAGACTGAAGTGGTTGGTGGGTGGAGGGTGGTGTGCACTGTTCTCACTGTCTGTTAATGTGGAAATTGATCCCGATCTCAAACAAAAAGTTGACTTTGGACAGTTGGTTCAGTGACAGGATGTTCAGCTTCCTTCCCCCTGCTTTGGGTAATGGTACAGCCTGGGGCAGCAGCAGCAGCATGTCGAGTGTTAGTTGATCTCGACTGGGGAATGCATTTGGGTGACCCTGAGTGGCCTCAGCCAAACATGGGGCGTGGGAGGGAAGAGGGACAGAACTGAGCCAGGGGTTCCTCATCAGTGTTGTCCTCAAATGGTGGAACGTGTGTCTACAAATACTGCCTGGAGAAATGAAATAACAGCAATGTACCTTTACTGCAGTGGTTCAAGTGGACAGATGCCACCCTCATCATCTCATTGGAAATTAAGTTCAGGCAAATTAAATTGATGGTGATACCCACTTCCCGAGAACAAATATGGAAAAAAAAATTGTCATGTTCTGAAGAATCATCATACTGGACTCAAAACGTTAACTCTGTTTCTCTCTCCACAGACACTACCAGACCTGCTGAGTGACTCCAGCTTGCTCTGTCTTTGTTTCAGATTTGCAGCATCTGCAGTATTTTGCCTTTATTTCGAGGAGTCCTCTATTGGCAATTACCTAGCTACCCAATCCATAATCAGTGTCTAAGTTGGTGAGAGAAGGGAAGAAAAAAAAATCAGAAGGGGTAACGATTCTTTAAAAATGTACTGGGGAGAGAGAGCGTAAGAAATAATTCCCTGTTGGATTAGTTTTAATCTGCTTCAGATATTTGTTAAAAGGCACAGTGTTGCATAGTTAAGATATTGCCAACTCTCTAACGTTTGTACAGAATTTGCTTTTTACTAAGTACCATACAATGGTGTGTCAAAGGGCCGTCCCTACTCAGGTGTTAACTAGTCCAGTATCAATACTCAGGCAATTGCAAAGGTGCCAGGGAGGCAGGGGAAGCAACTCATCATGGGCTCTGCTACACTAAAATTGGAAATCTGCAGTCACTGTTTCTAAAGATTTCTACTTGTAAATATGCCAAGCTTATTCACTTGGGCAGAGTAGGGAGGCTGTAATCCTAACCTTGTGCTGATATTGTTCAGACCCAACAAGTCAGAGCCCTAAATGTTTAACTGTCCACTGAGCTATGGAGAGGAGCTGAGATAGAGTTTAAGTTCCTGAATTATTAGCGATCTCTGTCGAGAAATGGATTTGCGTGTGTGCGCGCATCTCTCTATCTGTGTGTATGTGTCTGTGGGTGCATGCATATAAGGGTGGGAACAAGAATGTGTTCATCTTGGATGTCCTTCACAGTTGACTTTCCAGAACCAGGGGTCACAGTCTAAGGTTTCGGGCTAAACCATTTAGAACTAAAGTTTCTTCACCAGAGAGTAGTGAGCCAATGAAAGTTTCTACCACAGAATGTAGTCGAAGCCAAAACACTGTACGGTTTCAAGAAGGGGTTGGACATAGCACTTCGGGCTAAACAGATGAAAGCATATGGGGACGGGGGAAATGGGAATAAGCTATTAAGTTAAGTAGGTAAGTTAGCTCACTAAGCTGGAAGGTTTGTTTTCAGACGTTTCGTCACCATGACTAGGTAACATCATCAGTGAGAATCTCTGGTGAAGCATTGGTGGGATGTTCCACCTCTCTCTTTATAGAGTCTTGGCTTCTTAAGGTGGGTGATGTCATTTCCGTTGTTTTTTCAAGGGAAGGTAGATTGGGTCCATATCGATATGTTTACTGATGGAGTTCTGGTTAGAATGCCATGCCTTTAAGAATTCTCGTGTGTGTCTTTGTTTCGCCTGTCCTAGGATGTGTGTGTGTTGCCCCAGTCAAAGTGATGTCTTTCTTTGTCTGTATGTATGGGGGAAAAAAAACAGAAATGACATCACCCGCCTTAAGAAACCAAGACGTATAAATAGAGAGGTGGGACATCCCACCAGCGCTTCACCAGAGACTCTCACTGATGATGTTACCTAGTCATGGTGACGAAACGTCTGAAAACAAACCTTCCAGCTCAGCCAGCTAACTTACATACTTATCATCAACCTGAGCTACAAATCTTCTCAAAAATCGCTAAGCTATTGAGTTGTATGAGCAGCCCGTGATTATATTGAATGGTGAGGCAGGCTGAAAGGGCCAAATGGCCTCCTACAGCTCCTATCTTCAGTGTTTCAATGAATATCTGAATGAAGGGTTACAACAGCTGAACTGAGTGGTGCCTAAAATCAAAAGGGTAAGGAATTGGAAATTGGACCGGTATTTTGCTCGCAGTCTTAAATTAGATGGGTAAGATGAAATAACATTGCAACTTTTAAGTGCATGTAGCTCCTCTAATGTTGTGGTTAGTCATTGCTGTTTGGTCTGGGCGATGGCAGACCATTCAAAAGCGTGGCAAGGTGGTGGCATTGAGTTTCCACAGAAACAAGGCCAACATAGGAATAACAGTAATCCATTCAGCCCCTCAACCCTGTTCTTCCATTCAGTTGGGGCATCTCAAATTTGTAGCTTTTATGTGTCTTTGTCTCCATGTGAAAAGTGTTCCCAGACTTTATTCTGAAGTGGACTGGCTCTGAAGTCAAAGTGATGTTCCTTTGTTCTTCAGAAAAAAAAACTAGTTCTCTGTATCCAGTCAAATCACATTAATACTCTATCAGATTACCCTTCAATCATTAACTGTCTGTGCTCAGGCTTGTCTTTGGTAAGCCGACAGGAAAGTACGGAAAGGGACAAGATCTGATTTCTTCAAACGTTATTGGAAGCAGTGAGTGTGAAAGAGTTTAGAATATGCTGTGTGCTGAGCTGGGAGGCAGGGTACTTGGATCGCAAGATGATATTTGAAAGACTTGCATTGATTTAGCACTTTTTGTGACTCGCAGAGGCCTTAAGAGTGTTTACAAACAGTGGAACACTTTTAAAGTAGTCACTATGGTACTGCAGGAAATCCAGCATCTAATTATTGCACAAGCTCCCATGTTTTCATCGGGCTGGTCCATCTGACTGTGTACTGAACAGACAGAACCGACAGTAGTCCCTCAGTATTGCACTGGAGAGTCAGTCTCAACTAACCACTCAAGCCCCTTAGGTGACAGTCAAACACGTATGTAAGAAAGAGCAGGGAATGTGCAGCCTTCTGCAGTTAAATAGCCTACTAAAGCTGTGCCGAAGCAGGGAGAAAGGTCAATCGTGCAGAGGACCATTGTCAGCCGTGGAATGGTATCACAGCAACAGTTAGGGGCTACTACGAGAGAGATGCCAGAGTAGAGCTGTCAGACAGTAATTAAAAGGGAGCTTAAAAAAAAGGGAACGTGCCAACAGAGATGTACTCTCAAAGTGACAAGAGGCTGTTACTGTCGCTGATTCTCACAATCTGCCAATTGTAACCAGTCCCAGTAACAGGGTTCTTCTGATGCACGGTGCACGGCCACAGATTTACACTGGATCAAACTGGAGCAGGTATTGGTTAATTTATTGACAATGACACTACTGCTTTGGGGTTTGGTTTTGTAGCGCTTCTTTGTTTTGTACAAATATATATATATATATATATAAAGGAAAGTCTTAACATGTTTTGTAAGAAAACGATCTGGTTTTCCTGCTGTGAAATGAGCAGCCATTGATAGATCATAACTATCCAGCCTTACTTGTGATTCACAATAAAGTGTCATTGAGCTACTCTGCTGCCCTTGTATGAATTTTGCTCAGGATCCTGGCCTGCTGATCATTCTCCATTGGGGCGGAACGATGGTTAGCACTGCTGCCTCTCCGCACCAGGGATCCAGGTTTAATTCCAGCCTTGGGTAACTGTCTGTGTAAAGTTTGTATGTTTTCCGCATGTCTGCATGGGTTGCCTCCAGGTGCTCCAGTTTCCTCCCACTGTCCAAAGAGAAGGTGGATCGGCCATGTTAAATGGCCCATCGTGTCCATGGATGTGCAGGTTTGGTGGATTAGCCATTGGAAATGCAGGGTTACAGGGATGGTGTGGGATGCTCTTCAGAGGACTTGATGGGCCAAATGGCCGCCTTGGGATTCTGTGATTCCAATGGTTGACATGCTGGTTGGTCACATTTGGCTGTCAGTGTGATGAATACTGTGTAAATAAGAACAATTACCAATGGCTGCACCCACTCACTGGTTCTGGGCAAATCCCTAGTGTCTCAGTCAGGAAAGCCAAAGGGGAGATCTGCAACTGCAGATTTTTTTTAAGAGAAGGAAAGATATGCACATAGCGGGGGAAAAAGATTCATCAAATGTGAGAGTTGCCCCTTTTGAACCGAGTAAACAAACTATTTCTGAGGGCAACTATGGATCAACTACATTGTATTGCTCATGTAGACCAGACCAGGTGAGGAAGGTAGATTCCCATCCCCAAGCACATTTTGGGGTAGTACAATAATGCCAATTGCATGATATTTACGGGCACAACCACCGATTGTTCAGAGAGAACATGCCGAGGGATGCAGGTACATAATTCTTTGAAGTTTGCATCACATATAGACGGGGTGGTTAAGAAGGCGTTTAGCACGCTTGCCTTCATTGCTCAGTCCTTTTAAACATAGGAGTTGGGAAGTCAGGTTGAAGTTGTACAGGACATTGCTGAGGCCTCTTCTGGAGTAACGTGTCCTATTCTGGTTGCCCAATTATAGGAAGGATATTATTAGAAGCTGGAGAGGGTTCAGAACAGACTTACCAGCATGTTGCCAGGTGTGAAAGGTTTGAGTTATAAAGAAAAGCTGGATAGGCTGGGCCATTTTGCACTGGAGCATAGCAGGTTGAGAGGCCTCCTGATAGAAGTTTATAAGATAATGAGATACAGATAGAGTTAATGGTAGTTGTCTTTTCCCTCGGATGGGGATTTTCAAGACTAGGGGGCACATTTTTAGAACATAAGAACTAGGAGCAGGAGTAGGCTGTCTGGCCCCCTTCAAGCCTGCTCTACCGCTCAATAAGATCACGGTTAATGTTCTCGTGGACTCAGCTCTATTTACCCATGTTTTCACCATAGCCCTTAATTCTTTTATTTTTCAAAAATAGCTTTAAACGCGATTACTGAACTGGTGTTAACCACTTCCCTGGGCGAGGAATTCTATAGATTCACAACTCTCTGGTGAACAAATTCCTTCTCAATTCAGTCCTAAATCTGCTTCCCCTAATCGTGAGGCTGTGCCCTCTTGTCCTAGTTCCACCTGCCAGTGGAAACATCCTCTCTACTCCTATCTTATCGATTCCCTTCATCGTTTTTTTTTGTTTCTATAAGATCCTCCCTCATTCTTCTGAATTCCAATGAATATAATCCCAGTCTACTCAGTCTCTCATCATAAATCAACCCCCTCAACTCTGGAATCAACCCAGTGAACCTCCTCTGCACCCCCTCCAGTGCCAGTACATCCTTTCTCAAGTAAGGAGACCAAATCTGCACACAGTACTCCAGGTGTGGCCTCACCAGCATCCTGTACATCTGTAACATAACCTCCCTGCTTTTAAACTCAATCCCTTTAGCAATGAAGGACAACATTCCATTCGCCTTCCTAGTTACCTTTTATACCTGCAGACAAGGTGAGAGGAGAGAGATTTTTTAAAAAAAGACTTGAGGGGCAAATCTTTTACGCAGAGAGTGGTTCAAAGATGGAATTAAATTCCGGAGAAAGTGGTGGATATGAATATAATAATAATGTTTAAAAGATATTTGGATGGATACATGAATAGGAAAGGTTTGGAGAGATATGGGCCAGGAGCAGGCAGGTGGGAATAATTTAGTTTGGGATTAGATTTGGCATGGACTGGTTGGACCAAAGGGTCGGTTTCCATGCTGTATGACTCTGTAACTCCATGAACAGGAGTGAGAATCCCTCCAACCTGATGTTCTTTGTGCTACATTTTACAGTTAATGTGTTCAAATCTCATCTCAGCCTCATCCCAATCCCCCTCCAACCTCTGCATTCTTCAACTCTGACTGACCGTTTCCCTCTAGGAGGGACTGAATGGACTGCACAAACTGCAACCACAATGGGAGAAGTGACCATTCATTCCCCTACTGAGTGCTGAAGGGATGGAATGAGATTTATCCCATCACCCAAGCTGCAGTAAGCTCCCAAGTGAAAGCCCATCACTTGCTCCATGGGTGAAAAGAGTTGAATTATGTCGTCCTATCAGCTGACATTTTGGTACTTTCACTGGTTCATCCACTCCAGCAAGACAGCAGCGATTCACTCTCCCTCCCAGCAGAAAGTGTATCCTAGTGTTAATCGCTGATTTTATTCTGGGGAAGTGGCATTGCTGGCTTCTGAGGCTGCAAGACAGACTTTTTTTTATTTCCCCCCACCCCCCCAGTCCAAGTGTAACATGGCTCTGTTTCTGAACAGCCAGGAGGAGAGATTAATAAACCTCAGCACAGACAAAAATACTCACAAGAAGGAGTGTGTGCTCAATGAATAACTCTGAAACACAGTTTTGAATGTATGAGGGGTATGAGACCTCTTCCCCCAAGTCCTAGAGTCACACAACACAGAACCAGACCCTTTGCTCCAACTTGTCCATGCCAAGTAAATATCCTAAATTAATCTAGTCCATTTGCCAGCATTCCCCCTAAAGCCTTCCTACTCATATACCCATTCAGATGCCTTTTAAATGTTGTAATTGTACAGGTCTCCACCACTTCCTCTGGTAGCTCATTCCATACACATACCACCCTTAGGTCTCTTTTATATCTATCCCCTCTCATCTTAAACCTATGCCCTCTATTTTTGGAAAAAGGACCTTGTCTGTTTACCCTATCCATGCCCCTCATGGTTTTATAATCTCAATAAGGTCACCCCTCCGCCTCCAATGCTCCAGGGAAAATAGCCCCAGCCTATTTAGCCTCTCCCTATAGCTCAAACCCAGCAACATCCTTATATATCTTTTCTACATCCTTTAAGTTTAAAAACATCTTTCCTATAAGCAGGAAAACCAGATTAAATGTAGTATTCCAAAAGTGGCCTCACCAATGTCCTGTACAGCCGCAACATGACATCCCAACTCCTATACTCAATACACTGACTTCTAAAGGCATGTGTACCAAATGCCACCTTCTACCCCATCTAAAGGAGTGTTGAGTTTAAATAAAGCTGGATACCAATTTTATCCCTCTTCCTAGCGACCATCTGAGGCTAAAGCAGTCTGTTCACATCTTTGGTGTCATGTCTGACTCCAGGCTGACAGGCTGGTCATTACGTCTGTACCTTCGTTAACGTGACCTTAATTACTTCCCTCTGTCTCAGCTCAGCTCAGTTGCTACGGAAGCCATACCTTTTTTTACCTCTAGACTTGACTCCCAAAGCCCTCCCATGTCTTGTGCTCCATTAACAAGCTCATCTGAAACTCTCTGGCCTACATCCTAACACACATCTGTGTCCTATTCACCCAGTAGCATCTGTTAACTGAACTGGCTAACACCCGCTATAAAATTATCATCATTGTTTTGAAATCTCTTTGTGGCCTCGTCCCTATCTCTACAGTCCAAAACAGCTACTCCTCCAGTTCTGGCCTCTAGTGCATCCCCAACTATAATTTCTCAGCCATATCTTCAGCTTAACTTGCTTCCTCCTGTAAGATGTTGCCTGAACTTGGGGCCTTGACAAAGCTGTTGGCTGCCTGTCCCCTTAATCACCTTATGTAGTTCAATGTTAAAGTTTGTTCCTTAACATCCCCTGAGAGTGTTTGATTATGTTAATAGTGACATATAAATACAAGATGTCACCCTTGAACAACGGCCAGCATCAACAGATATTCGCACATGGCTATCTCCTGGCAATGAACAGGGATCAGCTTTTACCCAAAGGCTGAGTGTAGGCCGATCAGATTAGGCAGTGCAGATCAGCAGTCTGAACTGAAATCTGTCCATCAGTTGTTTAATTACAGGATTCCTCTAACTGAGCCACTAAGGGATCTGCCTTCTTTCTACAGTTTGTTTGTAGTTTAAACATTGATTTACTGGCTATGGCCAGAACTTGCCATGCTTTATTGTTCACTATTGAGAAAATAGTGGGAAGCCCCTGTCTTGAACAACTGTAGTCTACATACTAGGTACATTCACAGTGCTGATAAGGAGGGATTTCCAGGATTTTGACCAAGAAATCCAGGACTTTTCAGACAAAGAAAAAACTGTGATATCGTTCCACGTCAGGGTGGTGAGCACCTCAGAGGCAACTTGCAATGGTATACCCTTTATCCCTGAGGTTTGGTTGATGCTGTGAAAAGTATCTTACATGCTTTTAGTTTTGTTATGCATACACATTAACAGAAAAGGAGCAACGGGTGAGAAGGGATATGGTGCTTCACAGTCGCACAGCGTTCTTCTTAAGCCAAGCCAAAATGGTACAATGAAACATTGCAGAAAATAAGCTTTATTTTAAACAGCACATGAGCAAGAACAGCCCCATTGGCACAGTCAAGCAGCTTAAAACTTAAATTCAGTTTCTCATCAAGAACACAACAGAAGCAAACCTTTAGTTGGATTTGAACTTTTTTTTTAAATTTCAACTTGAAGTAACAGGTAAGGGTAAAACTTTAGTACTGTGTCCTGTCAGCATAGCCGCTGGCAGGTCTGCAGAGCAAACATACACCGTACTGAGGCAAATACCAAGCAGTTGGAGGAACTTGCACCCTAACAACTCAGTAGGTTTAGAGTTTTAAACAGAGATACCATCCAAAGCCAGCAAAGATCAAACACCTCGGAGGATACAAATTTAATCTTACGCACCATTTTCTTTAGCAGTTGAGCCCTGGCTGGGAGTGAGGCTGTGAAATTTGCTTTAATCTTGACGTGAGCTTGGCAGCTTTTAGTAAGAAGAGCTGCCTGTACAGCACAGAATACCTCTGCAGTTCAGTCTGATGTGAGTCTGCATGGAAGACTGGGTGGATATGCACATCGCAATTCAGGTACAAAAATCAAGGCGGAGGGAGGTGCGGCTAAAAGTTCTGTTCAAGATTTGATCAGTTCCTCCTTAGTGATGTTTAATACAGCATGGGGGCTGTTTTGCAAAGAGAAACATTTCTGAACTTGCTCAAAGAAACACCTGCCCTGGGCGTTCCCTTTGTACTTTCCCTGCTGTGCTAGGCACGACGATGGGTGGCAGGGTACAGCAGCTATCTTTGCTGGAAACAGCGATAGGTGCCAGCTTTAAAGTCCAGCCAGTCAACTCACCATTCTTCCGATCAGAAGGAACGAAAGGATGAAGTTCAGGTGCTTTCTATTTAGAAATTAAAGAATTCCTGATGCAGAAAGTGGTACTGCCCCAGGTGGGGAAGGAAACAAAATGATGCATGTCCAGTTCCTGACTGCAGGATACAACTTGAGGACTGAAAAAAATTTCCGAGGTTCACACAGCATGCTCCACACTCACCTTTCTGCATCTCAACTTCATCAAACCCAAGCAACGCACGTTCAAAGAAAAACCTGCAGCGACACCTGAGATGTTGGCGTTATCAAATTGAACCCCGGGAACCACAGTACTCTTGTCAATATTTCGAAGCCTGCTTTCATCTGCACAGGCACAAAGAGCTGTGTTCTCTGACTCATCCATCCAGCCTCATTCCAAGAGGGAGGAACTGGTCTGCTCCTCCAGGTATTTGGCCTTGACGCTGGTGAGTCTGGGGTGAGCTAGCTGAAGCCGCTCGATGTCTCTGATCGTCAGCCCACTACACATGGAAACATCCAGACTCCTCAGCCACTGACATTCCTGCATGAGGACCTCTAGTGCCCTGGGAAGGTGAAACAGTGTGATGGAGAGATGACAAACACAAGGATAAAATTACATTGAATTTTGCAGCAGCAGAAAGCAGGTCCAAGCTGGTGTTGGTACATCCCAGAAGACCTCTCCCAAGAAGTTAAAAATCACACCACACCAGGTTATAGTCCAACAGGTTTATTTGGAAGCACTAGCTTTCAGAGTGTTGCTCCTTCATCAGGTGATTGTGGAGTATAAGGCGCAGAATTTATAGCAAACATTTAGTGTGATGTAACTGAAATTATATATTGAAAAAGACCTGGATTGTTTATTAAGTCTCTCATCTTTTAGAATGACCATGGTGGTTTCAGTTCTTTCATATGTAAATCCCAGAGATTTTTTAAAGTTACAATCTCAAGTGAACTTTAACAATTGTGACCAGTGGAATGCCACAAGGATCAGTGCTGGGTCCACTGATTTTCATCATTTATATAAATGATTTGGATGCGAGCATAAGAGGTATAGTTAGTAAGTTTGCAGATGACACCAAAATTGGAGGTGTAGTGGACAGCGAAAAGGGTTACCTCAGATTACAACAGGATCTGGACCAGATGGGCCAATGGGCTGAGAAGTGGCAAATGGAGTTTAATTCAGATAAATGCAAGGTGCTGCAATTTGGGAAAGCAAATCTTAGCAGTACTTGTACACTTAATGGTAAGGTCCTAGGGAGTGTTGCTGAACAAAGCGACCTTGGAGTGCAGGTTCATAGCTCCTTGAAAGTGGAGTCGCAGGTAGATAGGATAGCGAAGGCAGCCTTTGGTATGCTTTCCTTTATCGGTCAGAATATTGACTACAGGAGTTGGGAGATCATGTTGCGGCTGTACAGGACATTGGTTAGGCCACTGTTGGAATATTGCATGCAATTCTGGTCTCCTTCCTATCAAAAGATGTTGTGAAACTTGAAAGGGTTCTGAAAAGATTTACAAGGATATTGCTGGGTTTGAGCTATAGGGAGAGGCTGAACAAGCTGGGGCTGTTTTCCCTGGAGCATCGGAGGCTGAGGGGTGACCTTAAAGAGGTTTACAAAATTATGAGGGCATGGATAGGATAAATAGACAAAGTGTCTGTGAGAGTGTGTGTGTATGTGTGTGAGTGTGAGCGTAAAGGGGTATAAGTCTGTGAGAGGGTGAGTGTCTGTGTGAGCGTATGAGTGAGGGTCTGCATGAGTGTATGGGTCTGTAGGAGTGTGTGTTGTGTGTCTATCTGTCTGGTGTTGTGTGATTTTTAACTTTGTACACCCCAGTCCAACACTGACATCTCCAAATCATGTCTCCCAAGAAGCACTTTATCCAATTTTCAAAGACATCTTTTTCTTAACCTTGTATGCTGCATGCTAAATAAAAACCACTGTCAATCAGAAAGAAAACCAGAAATTGCAAGAAAAGCTCAGCAGGTCTGGCAGGGTCTGTGGCGAGAAATCACGGTTCACGTTTCGGATCGGGTGACCCTTCCTCAGAACTGAACTGTGTACTCTGACTTCTCACCATAGATGCCACCGGATCGGCTGAGCTTTTCCAGCAATTTCTGTTTTCCTTCCCCGTATGTCATCTGCTTCAGTTATTCCACACAGTAACATTCTCCAGGTAAAGGAAGTTCTCCCAAATTCCTTCCTGGATTTATTCCTGCTCTTTCTTACACTTACAAGCCCCGTAGCGTGGAGGAGGATGCAGGTGCTGCGTCCACCTTGCAGAGAATTTGGCCCACTCTGTGCGAGAGAGGATAAGGAGACACCATTTTGCCCTGATATGAGACAGGGTGACTGGCTCAGAACCAGCAGCAGCTACCCTGAGTAATTTTCACCTGCTTGATTTGGCTGAGGCAAACTCTAACACTCGAGATTGCAATCCAGGCCACCACTGGCTGACTCGGTGCAGACTGGTACTGAATCGGTGACTTGGCTGAGCCACTTACCAAGGCAGCAAAAGGAATCCTGCTTTGAAAAGTGACACCCCACGCACTCTGGTTAAATGTAAGAATGAGATATTTGCATTTATGTAGTGCCTTTCTCAGTGACAGGGCATTCCAAAGTATTTTTACAACCAATCCTTTTGGTGTGTCATCACAGTGGCATTGTTGGAAATGTAACAGCAAAAACTGTGTGTGGCAAATGACTAAACACCTTGATGCTGAAGGTTAAAGAATAAATACTGATCTGAACTCCCGAGAGTTTGATTAGATTAGATTAGATTAATTACAGTGTGGAAACAGGCCCTTCAGCCCAACAAGTCCACATCGACCCACCGAAGCGTAACCCACCCAGACCCATTCCCCTACCTTTACCCCTTCACCTAACACTACGGGCAATTTAGCATGGCCAATTCACCTAACCTGCACATTTTTGGATTGTGGGAGGAAACCGGAGCCCCCGGAGGAAACCCACGCAGACACGGGGAGAATGTGCAAACTCCACACAGAGAGTCGCCTGAGGCGGGACTTGAACCCGGGTCTCAGGCGCTGTGAGGCAGCAGTGCTGACCACCGTGCCGCCCACAAGTTGTTGTCTCCTTTGCTTACATCCACCAGAGAAGATTAACATTGCTTCAGAAGAGCAGAACCCCTCTGACAATGCGCAATAGTGTACTGCAAGCATCTGCTCAACCATTTGGTCAACGTTCTGACCCAAATCCAAGCACCAGGTCAAAAGCTGACCCCTCCCGTCCTGTACAACACCTGGCCTTTGAACACTAAATCATCCAGAATAATATAACCAGAGTCAAACCTCACTTCACACACAGCAAAATACCCCAAGTACTGCATATTCCTTTCAAACAGTTTGTGACTTACTGGCTGGTGATCTTATCGCAGCAGGAGATTTCAAGGTTAGTGAGCCTCTTCATGTGGTTTGCAGCAGTGATCATCCCTTGGTCAGTCAGTTGGCCACAGTGGCTGAGGGATAGCCCTTCCAGGCTCCGGCAATGCTCTGCAATGGAGACCACGCTCTCGTCCGTTATCTCGCGGACCATGTTCAGTGACAAGGTCTTCAACTCCTGAAAGCGGATTTCCTGGGGATGCAATTCAAAAGGATTAGCTTGCCAGCTCAGCTTCAAGTTCTCTTGTTGGTTAGCATTCTACATCAGGGAAGTGAGGGTGCAGTGGTAATGGTGGTGGTCTAGCAAGCCTGGGCAATGTTCTGCGGAATCTCATCACTGCAGATGGTGAAATCTGAATTCAATAAAATCTAGAATAAACAGCTTGCCCTGTTTGTAACCATTGTCAAATTCCCTTAAAACCCATCTGAATCATAGATTCCCTACAGTGTGGAAACAGGCCCTTTGGCCCAACAAATCCACACCGACCCTCAAAAGAGTATCCCATTCCCCTACCCAATATTTGACATTTCCCCCTGACTAATGCACCTAACCTACACATCCCTGAAAACTATGGGCAATTAAGAATGGCCAATTCACCCTGACCTGCACATCTTTGGACTGTGGGAGGAAACCAGAGCACCTGAAGGAGACCCACGCAGAGAATGAGCAAACTCCGCACAAACAGTCGCCAGAGGCTAGAATCGAATTTGCGTCCCAGGTGCTGTGAGGCAGCAGTGCTAACCACTGTGCCGCAGTCGTGTGTGGGTTATGGTATGCATGTTAATGCAGTCACTCTCTTCATTCCACTACCAAGAAACGTAAGGATCTGCACTAATTTAGTAAATTAACCAAAGGATGCCAATTGGTTATGGATGTAGGTACATGCCAGGTAGCACATATATTGAAAGAGAAGACAAAGGATAAGAATAGATCATGAGGTGAGAGTTTTAGGTTAATGGTAACACAAATTTAAAGAACTCAGATTAGAAATCAATGCATTACCTTAACCCAATATAGAACATCAACAAAACTACATGTAGACTACAGTGCATTCTAGCAAGAAAAGCAGAACTGATATTAAATGGTCATTGGATAAACATATGGATAAAAATGAAATCGTGTAGGTTAGATGGGCTTCAGATTGGTTTCACAGGTCGGCACAACATTGAGGGCTGAAGGGCCTGTCTTGCACTGTCATGTCGTATGGACTATGTTACAGTGGACAAGGATAAAAGATGAAAAGGGTGAATTGGGCATTTCGCTCTCAACTACCAAGCTCCGAACCAGCGTCGGTTTATAGGGCTGGGGAAGTGTTGAACTGTGATCACTCTATAATCCCTCATGGCATGGATATCAGAGAATCGCAGAAAGAGGCCATTCTGCCCATTGAGCCTACACCAACTCTCTGAAGATCACTCCACCCAGACCTACCCCTCCACCCCATTCCTGTAACCCCGTATTTCCCATGGCTAATGCACCTAGCCTACACATCCCTGGACACTATGGGGCGATTTAGCATGGTCAGTTCACCGAACCTGCATATCTTTGGATTGCAGGATGAAACCGGAGCACTGGGAGGAAACCCACGCAAACACGGGGAGAATGTACAAACTCAACCCAGACAGTTTCCCAAGGCTGGAATAGAACCCGGGTACATGGTGCTGTGAGGCAGCAGTGCTAACTGGACTATAACTCGAGAATAAATGATACCAATGTTTGAATTTGTTTGTCTGTATTTCAATCCTATGATTTCAAGGACATAAACCAAACTCTGTACAATATTAAACCTAAAACCATATCATTCTAGCCCCATAGTATAACGGGGTAAAGCAACAGACCCATTAACAAAACCAGTGACTGCTCTATCAAGTGAATCCATCAAGAATGAGCTGGCTCAGTACTTAGAATCATAGAGATGTACAGCACGGAAACAGACCCTTCGGTCCAACCCGTCCAGGCCGACCAGATATCCCAACCCAATCTAGTCCCACCTGCCAGCACCCAGCCCATATCCCTCCAAACCCTTCCTATTCATATACCCATCCAGATGCCTTTTTAAATGTTGCAATTGCATCAGCCTTCACCACTTCCTCTGGCAGTTCATTCCATACACGTACCACCCTCTGTGTGTGAAAAAGTTGCCCCTTCGGTCTCTTTTATATCTTTCCCCTCTCACCCTAAACCTATGCCCTCTAGTTCTGGACTCCCCCACACCAGGGAAAAGACTTTGCCTATTTACTCTATCCATGCCCCTCATAATTTTATAAACCTCTATAAGGTCATCCCTCA
>NC_057726.1:63009867-63011209 GCF_004010195.1 Chiloscyllium plagiosum | reverse complement strand
CCATATAGATCACATCTACTGCTCTGCCCTTATCAATCGTCTTTGTTACTTCTTCAAAAAACTCAATCAAGTTTGTGAGACATGATTTCCCACGCTCAAAGTCATGTTGACTTTACAAATATGTGTATATCCTGTCCCTCACGATTCCCTCCAACAACTTCCCCACCACCGAGGTCAGGCTCACTGGTCTATAGTTCCCTGGCTTGTCCTTACCACCCTTCTTAAATGGTGGCACCATGTTATCCAACCTCCAGTCTTCCGGCACCTCACCTGTGACTATCGATGATACAAATATCTCAACAAGAGGCCCAGCAATCACTTCCCTACCATCCCACAGAGTTCTGGGGTACACCTGATCAGGTCCTGGGGATTTATCCGCTTTTATGTGTTTCAAGACATCCAGCACTTCCTTGTCTGTAATATGGACAGTTTTCAAGATGCCACCATCTATTTCCCTACATTCTATATCTTCCAAGTTCTTCTCCACAGTAAACACTGAGTATCTCCCCCATCTCCTGCGGCTTCACACAAAGGCCGCCTTGCTGATATTTGAAGGGCCCTATTCACTCCATAGTTACCCTTTTATCCTTAATGTTTTTATAAAAACTCTTTGGTTTCTCCTTAATTCTATTTGCCAAACCTATCTCATGTCCCCTTTTTGCCCTCCTGATTTCCCTCTTAAGTACATTCCTACTGCCTTTATAGTCTTCTAAGGAGACATTCAATCTATCCTGTCTATACCTGACATATGCTTCTTTCTTTTTCTTAACCAAACCCTCAATTTCTTTAGTCATCCAGCATTCCCTATACCTACCAGCCTTCCCTTTCACCCTGACAGGAATATACTTTCTCTGGATTCTTGTTATCTCATTTCTGAAGGCTTCCCATTTTCCAGCCGTCCCCTTACCTGTGAACATCTGCCCCTAATCAGCTTTCGAAAGTTCTTGCCCAATTCCTTCAAAATTAGCCTCCCTCCACTGTAGAACTTCAACTTTCAGATCTGGACTACCCTTTTCCATCACTATTTTAAAACTAATAGAAATAGGTCACTGGCCCAAAGTGCTCCCCCACTGACACCTCAGTCACCTGCCCTGCCTGATTTCCCAAGAGTAGGTCAAGTCTTGCACCTTCTCTAGTAGGTACATCCACATACTGAATCAGAAAATTGTCTTGTACATACTTAACAAATTCCTCTCCATCTAAACCTTTAACACTATGGCAGTCTCAGTCTATGTTTGGAAAGTTAAAATCCCCTACCGTAACTACCCTATTATTCTTACAGATAGCTGAGATCTCCTTACAAATTTGTTTCTCAATTTCCCTCTGACTATTAGGGGGGTCT
>NC_057726.1:63004290-63008865 GCF_004010195.1 Chiloscyllium plagiosum | reverse complement strand
TTCCAATGATCCAAAAATGTGAATCCTTCTCCCATACACCAGCTCCTCAGCCATGCATTCATCTGCTCTATCCTCCTATTCCTGCCCTCACTAGCTCGTGGCACCGGGAGTAATCCAGGTATTACTACCCTTGAGGACCTCCTTTTTAAATTCCTGCCTAACTCTCTATATTCTCCCTTCAGAATCTCATCCTTTTCCCTTCCTATGTCGTTGGTTCCAATGTGGACAATGACGTCTTGCTGGTTCCTCTCCCCCGTGAGAACATTCTGCACCCTCTCTCAGACATCCTTGATTCTGGCACCAGGGAACAACACACCATTCTGATTTTTCGCTGCTGGCTACAGAAACGTCTGTCTGTACCTCTGACTACAGAATCCCCTAACACAATCGATCTCTTGCAAGCCGACATACCCTTCATTGCATTAGAGTCAGTCTCAGTACCAGAAACTTGGCTGTTCGTGCTACATTCCCCTGAGAATCCATCACCCTGTACTTTTTCCAAAACAGCATGCTTGTTTGAAATGGGGATAGCCACAAAAGACCCCTGCACTACCTGCCTACCTCTCTTACCTTTCCTGGAGTTAACCCATCTATGTGACTGTATCTGAGACTTTCCCCCCTTCCTATAACTGCCATCCATCACATCCCCTTGCTCTTGTAAATTCCTCATTGCCTCTAACTGTCACTCCAAATGATCCATTCAATCTGATAGGATTCGCAACCAATGGCATTTATTGCAGATATAATCCTCAGTAACCCGTAAACTCTCCCTGAACTCCCACATCCGACAAGAAGAGCATATCACTCTACTAAGGGCCATTTTTGTTCCTTTCAATCTACAGACCCAGAAAATAGCATTGTCTTATTCCTCTACAAAACACTGCTCCAGGCTAACTTAATATTTATGGCTTATATTTTTAAATTTAATCAAGAGACATATCTCAAATAAAACATATAATCAAGAAAGAACCCACTTAACTCACTATTGTAGATTGACAGCAAGGCTATATTTAAAACTATCTACTTATCTGTTTCAGTATTGTGACCTCTCCCAAACAGGTTCTGAATGTCACTGTTTGTTCATTTTCCCAGACACACTCCGATGTCCAGCGATACATGAATTCGACAGCAAAGGCAAGAACTGTGCAGGTTCTCTACTGTGTCAGGGAGCAGTGTGGGTTTTTCTCTCTCTCTCTCCTTCACTGACCATGTGCTGCCTTTGTCTGTCCCTCTCCCTTTTAAAAGTACTTGATTGGAATTAGAAAATTAATGAGAAGTAGCGAGAAGGACAGTCTACCATTAACCTCAATGAAGTGAACCTGTTGATGCCACTCTGTATCGTAAACCAGCCATCCAGCCAACTGACCTAACTGATCCCCACACTGGAAACATAGGCACTTGAAAAGGAAGTACCTGAGGGGCTAGGAAATAGATCAAAGGAGAGGCTCTAATCAGGCAGTTTTTTCAAAGAGCCAGTAAAAGTATGATGGGCTGAATAGCCTTCTACATTTGTGTGTAATTATTTTACTCACTCTATTCCATTTTACTGGAACATGACCTACGCGGATATGAAAAACATGCCTCAGCATGGAGTACCTTGGTTATGCTGGCGTCTGTTAGTTTCGTACACGCAGTCAAACAGAGCTCCTTAAGATATATCAGTGCTCTCAGTGAAGCTCCGTCTCTCTCTTTGGAAGGCTTCAGATCAGACTCAGTTATGATCTCGGCCTTCTCATCCTGATGTTTGGGAGAAACACCAAAAATTCCAGTTAGCAAAAGGTCCCGCCAAACACTGGCTCATTATCACCCTGGAAAGGGAAATATACAGCGTTTGTTGATGAGTAAGTAGCATTCAACCATTACATTTGAAAATGTGGATATTACATAATATGCGTGACAGGGAAACAGGACATTCAGTCCAACAGGTTTGTGCCAGTGTCCATTCTCAACATGAGCCTTGTCAGTAGACCTGTCAACATAACTTCTTGTTTCTTCCTCAAGTACTTATCTAGTTTCACCTTATTAATGCTACTCTCTTTAAAGACTCCTTGTGACAGCAAGTTCCACATTCTAAAAATTTATTTCCAATCCACCCCCCAGTTCAGGCACTCCCCATATACGTTCGAGACACCTATGCCCTCCATCTCCTCCAAGACTTCTGTTTCCCCGGCCCCCAACGCCTCATCTTCACCATGGACATCCAAATCCCTCGACACCTCCATCCGCCATGACCCAGACATCCAAGCCCTCTGTTTCTTCCTCTCCTGACGTCCCCACCAGTACCCTTCCACTGACACTCTCATTCATTTGGCTGAACTGGTCCTCACCCTCAACAATTTCTCTTTCAAATCCTCCCACTTCCTCTAGATGAAAGGGGTAGCCATGGGCACCCGTATGGGCACCAGCTATGCCTCTCTCTTTGTCGGCTACGTAGAACAGTCCATCTTCCGTAGTTACACCGGCATGATGACTGCATCAGTGTCACCTCGTGCTCCTGCGAAAAGGTTGAGCAGTTCATCAACTTCACCAACACAAATTCACCTCAAATTCACCTGGACCATCTCTGACACCTACCTCCCCTTCCTGGACCTCTCCATCTCCATCAATTGAGACTGACTCAACACTGACATTTTCTACAAACCTACCGACTCCCACAGCTACCTGGATTACACCTCCTCCCACCCTACCTCCTGCAAAAATGCCATTCCGTATTAGGGATATATTTCCCTCTCCACCCCTTTCCGCCTTCCGCAAAGACCGTTCCCTCTGTGACTACCTGGTCAGGTCCATGCGCCCCCAACAACCCACCCTCCTGTCCTGGCACCTTCCCCTGCCATCGCAAGAACTGTAAAACCTGCGCCCACACCTCCTCCCTCACTTCCATCCAAGACCCCAAAGGAGCCTTCCACATCCAAAGTTTTACCTGCACATTCACCAATATCATTTATTGTATCTGTTGCTCCCGATGTGGTCTTCTCTACATTGGGGAGACTGGACGCTTCCTCGCAGAGCGCTTTAGGGAACATCTCCGGGACACCCGCACTAATCAACCTCACCGCCCTGTGGTCCAACACTTCAACTCCCCCTCCCACTCTGCCGAGGACATGCAGGTCCTGGGCCTCCTCCACGCCACTCCCTCACCACCTGACACCTGGAGGAACACCACCTCATCTTCCGTCTCGGAACACTTTAACCCCAGGGCATCAATGTGGATTTCACCAGTTTCCTCATTTCCCCTCCCCCCACCTTACCCCAGTTCCAACCTTCCAGCTCAACACCGTCCCATGACCTGTCCCACCTGTTAATCTTCCTTTCCACCTATCCACTCCACCTTCCTCTCCGGCCTATCACACTTACCCTCACCTCCATCCACCTATCGCACTCCCAGCTACCTTCTCCCCAGCCCCACCCCCTCCCATTTATCTCTCCACCCTCCAAGGTTCCAGCCTCATTCCTGATGAAGGGCTCCTGCCCGAAACATCGATTTTCCTGCTCCTCGGATGCTGCCTGACCTGCTGTGCTTTTCCAGCACTGCTCTAATCTCCAGCACCTACAGTCCTCACTTTCGCCAAGTAGGAAACATGGGCTGACCCAACTGCAATGCCATTTCAATTTATTCTTTGCTTCAAAGCTGTTGATCCCAATGGCAATGCCAGGTCACATGGACATCTCTTGGAACCTCATGATGTCATAAGCAGGAAACCAATCAACCTTGTTTTAGAATACTCCACAGCTGTTCTTAAAGGGACATCACTTGAAAATAAAATGCTTGCTTTCTAAAGCATACAGGTTTTCACCCCATTTGAAGAATATCAAAACTGAAGCTTAAAGCCCTTATTTCATATATACACACTATAAACATCAAAATATACATTGGAAAATCTGTTAAATAAAGTAAAAAGAACATAATTGCTTTGGGTTTACAAACAACTCATACAAAAAAAAGACTTTATAAAAATTGCAATTGATATTTACTTTGCCCTCACTGTGTGTAAGATGTGGTTATAGAATCCCCACAGTATGGAAACAGGCCCTTCGGCACAACAAATCCACATTAACCTTTCCGGACCCATTCTTCTACCCTATATTTCCCCCTAACTAATGCACCTGACCTAGGCATTCCTGAATACTACGGGCAATTTAGCATGGCCAATCCACCGAACCTAAACATCTTTGATTGTGGGAGGAAACCGGAGCACCCGGTGGAAATCCATGCAGACACTGGGGAGAATGCACAAACTCTGTACACACAATCGCCCGAGGCTGGAATCAAACCCAGGTTCCCGGTGCTGTGAGGCAGCGGTGCTAACCATTGAGTCACCGTGCCGCCCACTTACGGCTTCAACATTTCACTGTTTAAGAACAGAAGAAAAGGCAAGAATAGTAACTATAGGCCGGTGAGTCTCACTTCTTTGTGGGCAAAATCTTAGAGAGAATTGTAAGGGATAGGATTTATGAACATCTGTATAGGAATAATGTGATCAAGGATAGTCAGCATGGTTTTGTGAAGGGCAGGTCTTGCCTCACAAACCTTATTGAATTCTTTGAGAAGGTGACTAAGGAGGTGGACGAGGG